>NW_007249498.1:95415-160129 GCF_000164805.1 Carlito syrichta
ATCACATGTTCTCACTCATACAGTGGACCTTGAACATCCAATGTAATACTATAAGAAAATGACTGACGGTGGGAAACTATGGGGAAAGTGGAAGGGAGATGGGATTAACGGTAGTAAATATCTGTCTGGGGATGGGGAGACACCTGTTATCAACAAGGGTGCCTGAACGAAGCATATTTGTATACCTAACCCTTAACTGTACCCCACAATATCATAATAAAAAATATTGATTAAAAAAAAAAGTAAACATAGTGAAATAAAGTGAAAGTAAATATAGTTAGGTGCCAGTGGGCAAGTAGGGCCCAGGAGAGGGTGTTGTTCCAGGAAGCTATAAGCTTAAAAGAATGCACATACCAATCATGTTTCATTTAAGAGACCAGAGAGTATAGCGAGTTCCAAGAGGTGAGGATGCAGACGACGGTAGTGACAAAAACATTAGACCCTATTGAGGAACTCAGACTTTATCCTGTAGGAAATTGAATCTTTGGGGGATTATAAGCACAAAAGTGACCTTTATAGCCCCTGTCTGGAGGGTGGATTTAATGAAGCTGAAAACAGAGGTAGGAAGACCTGTTACAATAACCACTCATGAGCAACAGAGGAGGGGGATCATTTTCAAAAGGCTTAGGCAGTATCAACCGAATTTGGTGATTGGTAGGATGAGGAGCAGTAGAAAACTGGGATGAGTTCCTAGGTTTCTGGTTTGGATGATAGAATGGCACTAACTTAAGAAGAGATTACAGGAGAGAGAGTAGGGAGAGTAGGGACTGTGAGGTTTGGATGAAAAGGAAATGTGACTGGATGGTAGCTAGAGGGGGTGGAGACACTAGACTCCAGGAAAACAGAGGCTACATCAGTATTAGTCATTCACAATACCCTCAGCATCTAGAACAGTGGCTGCTCTTGGTAAGTTCTTGATAAATATTATCATTATTATTATTTTTTTGAGTTGGAGTCTCACTCTGTCACCCTAGCTGGAGTGCAGGGGCACTCTCACTGCCACCCCAGCATCAACCTGCTGGACTCTGGTGATCCTTCCACTTCAGTCTTCCAAGTAGCTGGAACTACACACTCACACCACCATGCCCAGCTAATTTTTGATTTATGGTAGAGACGAGGTCTTGTCAAGTTGCCCAGGCTGGTCTTGCACCCACAGGCTCAGGCAATCCACTCGCCTCAGCCTCCCAAAATGCTGGAATGACAGGCTGAGCCACTGAGCCCAGCCAATAAATATTATTTTGAATGAATGGGGAAGGGCCAGCGGAAGGATCATTGTGGTGAGAAAAATTTGAACGTGTTTGCAGGAAGAGAGGAAGAAGCAACCAGAGGAAGAAATGGATCTATAACAGAGGGAGGGTGTGCTTGATAGTGAAAGAGATCAGAATATGCCACCCCAAAATATGCCACTTTGGCACAAGGATTATTTTGAGCTGAAAAGCAACAGGCACAAGAAAAGTTTTCTGCCTTCCTGTTAAGTGCTTGAAACCAGGACATAAATTTCCCTTCATGAAGACGCCCTCCTCAGCACCAAGAAAACAGTGACTCTTATCACTAGAGATGGCAAGTCAACACAGAGATGAGTTTGCATAAACAGACCTTAGTAAAACAACCCTTCCCTTTCATTAATTTCCCCATATATTTTCTACTTGCTTATCCATGATTTATAGTCCCTTCGAATCCCAAGACCCTTTCCTCAATTAAAATCATGTTTAGGTCCCAAAATCTATTTCTTGAGTTTCACTTATTTTCTGTGAACTCCTGTGCACATAAGCATTAATAAAATTGTGTGTCTTTTCTCCTGTTAATACGTCTTTTGTTAGTTTAATTTGCAGATCCCCAGTGACTAAACATAAGAGGGTAAACGAAAAGTTTTTTTCTCTCTGACAATAGCAGGTCCCTAAAGGGGAAGAAAGAACAAGGTTAAGGGCACAGGTATTTCACAAAAGGTGCAACACCACATCCCCTGAAACAAGAGAAACATTGCTGTGGATGGGTATAAATATAGATATTATAGGAAAACTATGGGGACACTAAAGGAGATTATGCCTGATGGGCCCTCATTTCCTTGATGAAGAAATAGAATGAGACTGCTCCCTCTGACTCTTTCTCAATGTCCATAAACCAACGGAGCCAGAAGAGCTGGGCTTTTTCTTTCCTTTCTGTCAAATCCTGAGTTATACTTTCCTAAGCATCATCAAGTCTCATGAGGCGTGGCACTTAGTCTATTAAGTGGAAGTGAAAAAGGCTTAGAAACTCCTTTACAACAACAACAACAAAAGTATAATTTTCAGGACTTACTATATACTTTGAGCCCCAGTGATCCCTTTTCCTTTATCGTCACTTTCTTCCTTTAGGATTAGTTCTTATACTAAGGATTTTTATTTCTTAAGGAAATAGAGCCCTGCCAGACTTTCTATGAGCTGTGCGGATATGTCTAGACTTGCCTAAAACCCAGAGGGGGAAAAAAAAAGCCTAGATTTAAATCAGGTCTTATGCTATCATGCTATGCAGATTTATAAAAATATTTCATGCCATAAACCCATGCTAAATAGAGACTGTTTTCCTAGTTTTGTTTGTTTTCATGAGTCATGATTTGTTCTCAGCCAGGCAAGATGAATCCTGCATACATTGTGTGGTTTTTCATTTGCTGCTGCTGCAGGTCCTGACACACTTTACATAAGGGGGGTCTCAGTCCTGGCAGGTCTCTGCTATACGTGTCTGGTCTGCCACACATCTAGGAGGGTGATCACTGAGGTATGACTTGTCCCATTAGACCTTTGAAGTGACATGCTGGCACTCACTACATCCATGGTCTCAACCACCTTCCCTCAGTTACATAATCTTTGTGTTTTGGTGGTTCGTTGAGTCTACACAGGTCTGGTCTTCAGCCCTCCCTGGTTATGTGCATCTACTTACAAGGTCATGGGGAAAACATCTGGGTTCCTTGAATGCCATACTAGGTATAGGAGCACAGAGTGAAACCTCATACTCACCTCTCAAGCTCCCTCCCACTGCTTTCTTGCCACCTCCTGTATCATCTTAGAAGAGGTCCCATGTAGGACTTCAAGCTTATAGCTTTCCTCTTGCTCTAACTCTAACCCTCATCATTTTCTCATGTCTATCTGGATATATCTGAAGTCTCGTATCAGAGTGAAGCTTCTAGAAGGAGAAAACTGAGGATGATAAAGTGTTCTGCTAGCACTGCCTCCAACTCTCTTCTTGCTGCAGCGCACCTGAGGGAGAAGGGATGGGCTTTTGTTTCCTCCCTGTCATATCCCGAGTTATGCCTTCCTACTGTGAACTGCATGTTTAGGCGACCCCAGAATTAATGTGCTGAAGCCTTAATCCCCAAAATGTTGTCATTTGCAGGTGGGTCTTTAGAAGGCAATTAGATTTAGATGAGGCCATGAGGGTGTGGCCCCCATGATGGAATTATTGCCATTATAAGAAGAAGAAAAGATGCCAGAGTTTTTTTTTCCTCCTGTCTCTGTCTCTGTCTCTCTCTCTCTCTCTCTCTCTCTGACATGTGAGGGCACAGGAGAAGGCAGTCATCTGTGAACTAATCAACATAGTGATTACCTCATATTCCTGCCCTCCCACTCTGAAAATCTGGTTCTTTCTGGAGACCCAGATCTCCAAGATAATGTTCACTGAAATACAATATTGACCATAGAAGTGTGGCAATTCCAGACACTTAGGTAAATGACTCAAAACTCTTTTCCAGAATGAGCCTTTGTTGAGTATAGACAGCACCCATTCTGCCTGAGCCCACCCTGCGAACCTAAATTTAACAGCTCATTGGTGCTTTGGTTATTGTTGTTGGTGATGATTGTCATGATGGGGAGGATAAAAAGATTTTTTTATTGTTAAGGGCTTTACCAATTAAAAAATATCTGATTACTGGTTATCTAGGTCCTCTGATTTCTGTAAGGTCAGAATCAATCTGGCATAAAGTAGACACAAGGACTTTTCTCCTTGTCTGAAATGTCTTTTTTCTACTTGTCTGTCTTAAAAATTCTCACTCAGACTTTAAAACCCAGCCAACGTTCTCTGTACAGCATTCCCTGAGTCCTCCCCTCCACCCAGGAAAACTTAAGCTGTCTTTGTGTTATAGCTTGTAAACATCTCTATTATCACATCTTTCACAGTGAATCATAAGTATTTGCCACGAGGCCTGTCTCCCTTACAGAATTCTTGGTATCATTCACACCAGTCTACAATCTGGCACATGGCAGGTGATCAGTAATATTTGTTGACTGAGTGTCTGACTGAACGAA
The DNA here is from genome assembly GCF_000164805.1 of Carlito syrichta. Classification (NCBI taxonomy): domain Eukaryota; kingdom Metazoa; phylum Chordata; class Mammalia; order Primates; family Tarsiidae; genus Carlito; species Carlito syrichta. The sequence continues at coordinate 99,693 of NW_007249498.1, forward strand.
TAAATGAGCAGATCTCGAGTCCCACAGCTGGGAGCAAAGAATGCTAGAATTCGGCATTAGATTATGACCCCAAGGCCTATTTTTGCTCTGCATCATCTGCTTTGAGACTTAAATTGAGGTAGTTTGTGGTCTACCTGTGATAAGTGAACTGCCCTAAACCTTATGTTTTTGAAGTCCTTTCTCTACTTCTTACCTTTCTTTGATGAAGAGTATATTTCCCAAAATTGTCTCTAGGACCGAGTTTTTTATTATTACTATTATTTCAAAGATGTGGGGTACAAGTCAGGATTGGGTGAGACTGAGTTTTAAGGGGTGTGTCAGCAGAAGAGTAGTCTATCACCAGACCAAGCCCTAAAGAATGAAAAGTGGATCCCAGCAGAGAGTACTTAAGTTCTAGCTTGAGAGGCCTACAGGGAGTTTGTTTGAAAAGCAACCAATCAGCTCACTATTAGGTCCCTACCTTCTGCCAATTGGTCCTTAATACTGACCAATCAGAACAGCTACAACTCACAGCTAGTGCTAGCCAATCGACTTGGACTTAGGGTTATACATAAGCACCAGGTTTTCAGCTTCAGATGGACAACCCCTTTGGGTACCCTCCCACTGTGGGAGCTTCTCTGTCCTCTCAATAAATCCAGCTTTCTCACTTAAAAAAAAAAAGAATGAAGAGCGGAATGGAACTACTTTCCTTGAAGTCTTCCTGTCAGAACTGCTTGCCTTTCTCAGGTGTTTACTACGTGCTTGACATGGTGGCAACTTTTTGCATACTTTATTTTATTTAATTATAACAATTCCCCTTTAAGATAAGTCTTACTAGTATGCCTTATTTCACAAATGGGCAACTGAGACTCAAAAAAGAACATGTTAATTTCCCAAGGATTTTAGTAGAGGTAGAACTGGGACCCAAGCCTGCCCAGACCTGCCTGTTACCCAATCAGCTCACTTAAGATAATAGAGTCCACCAGAAATAGGCCAGTAGGGAAAAGGCAGGGAAAATTAATTATGAATTAACATTTATTGGGAGTAATAGATATCTGTCAAGGTTTGTGGCTGCCTATCATTTCTTAACCTCTTTCCTATATGTAGGTAATTTTTCACATTGAAAGTCCCAACTTCCAAAGAAGTCAGTTACTTGCTCTTGGGCAAAAAGGGAATATGCCACTTATCACACACACCAGGAATGGCTGAATGAATGGAGCTCGCAAAAATAGAAGCAGTATAAAGTGTGCAAGCCCCTATAATCTATTGTATTTTAGGGCATTTCATAGAAGCCAAACAGGGCCAGATAGCAGATTCCCAAAGAAAGACCTCAACCTTGGGCCATGGGACTTATGAACTACTTGAATAGGGCAGCACTGGCTCCTCCTCTCAGGTAATCAAGGTTCAGGGTACCAGAGTAAAATTACATGGTAGAACATTGGCTTTCTTTACACTATGGTTATATTTTGTAAACGTTTCTATTGTCATTACCCTCAGTTTTCGTAGTTTGGGGGAATCAAGGCCTTCCCCTGGCATGACGCAGAAGCTGAGGACTAAGGCTTTCTATTGTGATTGTATGATGCACCAAGAAATTGACGGGATCCCCAGCCCCACAACCAGCATTAAGAATCAGGAAGTCGCCGGGCTCGATGGCTCAGCCTGTAATCCCGCGCCTTTGGGAGGTTGAGGTGAGTGAATTGCCTGAGCCCGCGGGTTCAAGACCCGCCTGGGCAGCGAGACCTCATCTCTACAATAAATAAAAAAATCAGCCGGGCGTGGTGGTGCATGCCTGTAATTCCAGTTACTCAGAAGGCTGTGGCGGAAGGATCGCCGGAGCCCAGCAGGCGAGGCTGCGGTGGCCGGGAGCGGCCACTGCACTCCAGTCTGGGCGACTGAGTGAGACTCCAACTCAAAAAAAAAAGAATCAGGAAGTCAAGAACAAGCATATAGAACAATGGAATAGAATTGAGATTCCAGGAGCAAAACCTCAATTTCTCAACCAACTCATCTTCGACAAAGCCTCCCCACCCACTACTGGGGAGAGAAGAACCTATTCAGTAAATGGTGCTGGGAAAACTGACTGACCACATGCAGAAGATTAAAACAGGACACCTACATATCCCCATACACAAAAATTAACTCTAAATGGATCACAGACCAAAATGTAAAAACTCTAACTGTAAGAACCTTGGAAAGTGTGGGAGACACTCTTATGGAAGTTGGAACTGGCAACCAATTCCAAAACAAAACCCAAAGCACCCAGGCCATAAGAGATAAGATAGACAAGTGGAACCTCATTAAACTGACAAGCTTCTGCAAAACCAAAGAAACCATCAAAAGAGTAGGGGGACAGCCCACAGACTGGGAAAAAAATATTTGCCAACTCCATGTCTGACAAAGGCCTAACATCAAGGGACTACAAGGAACTCAAATGTGCTGAAAAGAAAAAAACAAACAGCCCTATTACAAAGTGAGCTAAAGATATGAATAGACATTTCTCAAAAGAAGACATACGAGTGGCCAACAGACACATGAAGAAATGTTCAACCTCACTAGTCATCAAGGAGATGCAAATTAAAACCACACTGAGATATCACCTAACTCCAGTCAGGATGGCCATCATCAATAACTCAGAAAATAACAGATGCTGGAGAGGATGTAGCTAAAAGGGAACGCTTCTACACTGTTATTGGGAGTGCAAACTAGTTCAACCTCTGTGGAAATCAGTGTGGTGATTCCTAAAAGTTCTAAAAATCGACCTTCCATATGACCCCACAATCCCCCTACTGGGAATATACCCAGAAGAACTCAGGTCACTCTATGAAAAAGATACTTGCACACGTATATTTATCGCAGCATTGTTCACAATAGCAAGAACACGGAACCAACCGTGCTGCCCATCAAAAGAGAACTGGATTTTTTAAAATGTGGTACATATACACAATGGAATACTACACAGCCAGAAAGAATAAAATCATGAACTTCACAGCAACCTGGATGAAATTAGAGTTTATAATACTGACTGATCTCTCACAGAAACAAAGATCTGATTATCGCATGTTCTCACTCATAAGTAGACCTTGAACAACTACCATATTACTATTAGTAAAGGATTGAAAGTGGCAGGAAACTGTGGGGAGTGGGGTGGGGAGGTGGGATTGACAGTAGTCGATATCTGCCTGGTGGGGGAGCACACCTCATCGATAAGGGTACCTGCACGGTGAATATTTGTATACCTAGCCCTGAATTGTACCCCACAATTTTATATAAAAAATTTAAAGAGGGGAAAAAAAGAGTCAGGAAATATAGTGCATCTGTAGTTCCAGCTGCTTGGAAGGCTGAGGTGGAAGGATTGCCTAAACCCAGCAGGTTGAGACTGCGGTGGCCATGAGCGTACCACTGCACTCCAGCATGGGGGACAGAGTGACTCAAAAAAAAAAAAGCAAAAAAGGAAAAAGAATCAGGAAGTACCAGTCCTCCTGAGATCCAAAACTCATGGTTGGCCAGAAGTGACTGCCTTTAGCATTGTACTACTGCCAGTTTCCAACGAGTTGCAAGGGAGCAACTCGTTTTCTGGAAAGCAGCTTACAGAGAATCAGGCTTGGACAAGTTTCCAGAAGACCCGTTTTCCCTTTCTCCCTTACTTCCGCAGCCTCCCATGCAGCAAGGATGTAGGTGTGTGAAGTAGGCTCTGCCAATCGGATGCACCCGTGTGAGATTTTGATTTAGAAGAGAGCAGGGTGAGAACACAAGAACATGAATTCATTTTCGTGTGAGGCTGATACAAAGGCCTCTGGTTTCTAGGATGGTGTGGTAGTGACTAAGAGTCGAAGGACCAGATTTAGCAGTATCCATTGTGGTGTCCTCACCCAGGGGGGCTGCAGCAGTGTTCCTGCTGGGACAGACCCATAGCGTACTTTGGATATTGTTTCTGTCCTTATACCCTCCAAGTCAACTTGGTCCTCTCAAAACATCTCTTTGTTTTTAAGTAGAGACAGAGTTTTGCTCTGTTGCCCAGGCTGAAGTGCAATGGTACTACCATAGCTCACTACATCCTCCAACTCCTGGGTTCAAATAATCCACCTACTCAGCCTCCCGAGTAGCTGGGACAAGCAAGCACCACCATGCCTGACTTTATTTTTATTATTTTTTTCTAGAAATGTGGTCTCACTATGTTGCCCAGGCTGGTCTCAAACTCCTGGGCTTATGTCATCCTTCTGCCTTGGTCTCCCAAAGTGTTGGAATTGTAGGCGTGAGCCACCATGCCTATTTTTAGTATCTCATTGGATTCTCACACAAAACCTACACATGCAATTTGCACTGCTGAAGAAAAATGTGATAAGGCTGTGGTTTGGGATGAGGGTGGCAAGATCAACAGAAGAAAGATTGTGAGGAGTCTCCTTTTTCAGCTGTAGAGCTTGGACTTTGTCCTGTGGGTGTGTGATACAGGCCCTAGGTTGTATGTAAAATGCTCACTGCATGCCTGACTGCAGACCTGTGGGAACAGCAGCTTATCAGAGGTGCCGGCTTCCACAGACGCTTCCATCAGCTTCTCCTTTCCAGTTCCAGATGGCAGCTGAAAATGCCAGACTTCTCAGACTCTCCCACAAGCTCTGACTTGTCCTTGGAACTAATGCTCCAGGAAAGTGCCTAGAGATTATTCTCAGGTCCTCAGACCGCCCCCTCCAAATCTTCACTTCCCATATCTCCCACAGTCGAGAAAACTCCAGTTCCTATACTTAATTCATGATTTCCAAAATGTGTCATTCTCTCTTCCTGACTAGACTGTGACCAATACAATTAGCAAAATGAAAAGTGGAGTGAGGAAATAACATATGTGGTAAAAATAAATCTGCAGTGCACAATTTTGTTCAAAGTAGCCTAGAATAATGGACCAACTTGGGCTTTGGGTCTCATAAAGACGGGTTCTAATCTCAGTTTTGCCCCTTATAGCTGTGTGATGTTCAGCAAATTATTACACATCTCTGAGTTCCATTACCTCGTTTTAAAATGGGGATCTTAATACTTACCTCATACGGTTATTGATGGTTAAATGAGAATGTTGTAAAGTATTGTGAACACAGTAGACTCAAATATTAGACCCTTTGTGATTAATAACCAATGTTTAGAAATCAAACAGAATAAGGGCATGTGTTTTGTTGCCTACCTTAATGAAGAATTATTGTTTTAATACTTATGTATAAGGACTTTCAAGGTAAAAATAAGCAATCAAATACTTGTTCTAAATTGTATTTTATACATATATATATAAATTGTGATTACTCTGGGTTTGCTTCCTCAAATTATTTTTTAAAAATGGTCCATGCCCGCAGCAACTTGGATGGATTTGGAGTCTATCCTACTCAGTGATCTATCACAGAAACAAAGAACTGAGTATCACATGTTCTGTTCATACTACAAGAAGGGGATTGGCAATGGAAGGGCACTTTGGGGGTGGGAGAGGGGAGGCACACATAATCAGTAGGGGTCCCTGATCCCAATCCAGGTGGCATGAGGGCCAGTGGGAGACCCAAACTTCACCTGTACCTAGACCACTTTTGTCTCCAATCCTGACTTGTACTCCACATCTTTAAAATTAAAAATTAAAAAATAAAATAGGGCCTGGTGTGGTGGCTCATGCCTATAATCCCAGCACTTTGGGAGGCCGAGGTGAGAGGATTGCCTGAGTCCACAGGTTCGAGACCAGCCTGGGGAATTCGGCGAGACCTTGTCTCTACAATAAATCAAAAAATTAGCCAGGCATGGTGGCGCATGTCTGTAGTTCCAGCTACTTGGAATGCTGAGGCAGAAGGATCACCTGAGCTCAGCAGGTCGAGGTTGCAGTGGCCGTGAACATGCCTTGCACTCCAGCGGGTGTGAGAGTGAGACTCCAACTCAAAAAATAAAATAGTCCATATATGCTTTGTTTTTAAAAATATACCTAAAAAGAAATGTCAGTTTTCATAGGCTATGAATATTTAAGTCTTTAGAAGATAAAAATTTCATTTTTACTTTTACAAATATAAAAAAATATGGTGAGCATAACATGATTGATAACAAATATGGGGTCATTGTTTACAAATGACACCAACAATAAAATAAAAGCTGAAGAGGAGGTAAAAGTTCACTGTAGTCACGTGCAAAGGCACAGCAGCAGCTTTAAAAACCATTCTACCGGACACAGTTCTCCCAATCTAACGCCCCATCAGCGGCATGGATCTTTAGTCACATTTTCCTCACCAATCACATGCGGGAGGCTTAATGTGGACTTTTCTTAAGTTCTATCAGTCTAGAACCATAAACATGAGCTCTGTTGACAATAAATTTCATGTACCCAGTTTAACTCCTACTCATCAAATAAGAAAAGTGGATGAGAATTAGAGTCTTTCCAACCCTTGAATTAGATCATTTAAAAAAAAATAATAGTGTGGTATGTGTAACAAGGCATTTTTCTGAATTTTTTATATCCAGTATATAATTTAATCCTTATAACCCCCTTGATATAAAATTGTCTTTGTTCCCCTTTTATAGACAAAGAAATAGAGGCAGAACAAAGCTAACTAACTCTTGAAATGGCATCCAGTTAAGAAGGGCAACGACTTCACCATAGTGCAATTTAAGGGTACTGGCTCTGATAGACTTGGGTTCGAATCGTGACTCTACTGTTCAATACATTTGTCATTTGGGACCACATCACTGAAGCCTTCCATTCTTCCATTTTTACGATCTGTTTGTTGGTAATGACACCAGCTGGACATCCTTCCAAGGTTTGTTGTGAGGATTCGCTGGAATAATTTGCTTAGTGTTCAATAAGTGTGATCCATGCTGACATTGATAATGATTTATCCTGCCTCCCAAAGAGTTTTCTTTTAACATGGCCCAGTATCCTAAGCAAATTGGCCTTCCAAAACCCAAGCACTGCGCACCAATATTGTTAGATAAAATTCATTTTTTTACTGGCTAGAAAGGCGAATGTCTCCTACCTAGCTAAGTTGCTTCCCATTTCACATGTACTCAGAGACAAAGTCCAAAAAATTAGCTCTTTCTGACAGACTGCTGTACATCATATGTACATATTTCCCGCCACTCACAGGAAGGCACTTGGCAATCCAGAAAGAGTTTTCCAGCATGCTAGTTAATGTACATAATGCATCTTGCCTTCATTTGAAAAGGCCAGAGGAGTGTGCCAGATCTTCCTTTCATCAATTAGAAAATATTTGCATCACTCTGAGCTTTTTCTTACCACCCCCAGAACTGACAATGCCATCAGGATTTATTGGGCAATCCTCCCTCCCCCTCCCCCAACCCCCACTTCTACCCCACCCCCCCCACCCCCACCCAGTGCCTACTGGTGAGAAACATCTTGACGCCTCTGGGCTCTGCTGTATTCATCAGGTTCAGAAAGGCCCGGAGATGATAGCAAATGTATTCAGATTTTTATCTATCTGCAGTTTGATGTAACAGTGTTTTATTTTAGGCCTCCAATTGCTCAGCAAAAGAGAAAAAAACAACAACAAAATAAACCTTGGTTAGGCTGCTGATTTCCTCTAAATCGCTGAGTACAGGGATTGCAGCTTGATGAAGTCATTTAGGGCTGGATGTTTATATTCAAGCCGTGCCAATGGCTCTTGCTGGAGTTTTTCATGAGGAATGTGATGATGTTTACTTCTTTATGGTGTTAAAATAACTGTGAGTTTACCAGTACTAGCTTGCAAGGGATACTTAAAAATTTCTTTTATCTTTAGGACTTTGGAATATAAAATTCTGTTCAGATTTTTTTGGAAGATGTCACAAAGAAAAAGCATGTCAACTTTGACTAAATAAAATTAACTGCAACTACCCCAAATATTCATAAGTTCTGAGACATTAGTCCATTGGTCATCAGGCTTGAATGTGGCGTTTTTAGGTCATTTCCCAAAGACCATTATAGAGGTCCATTTGAAAAATTCATGGGTGTGTCACCAATACTAAAGATAAGTTGGGGATGAGATAACTTGTGTAAGCAATACACCTCATCCCTTTTTCCTTTCTCCATTTTCTTTTCACTTTTCCCTCTTCTTCTATCCCTGAAGGGAAAGGAATGTGCTTACTCAAAATGAGAAAAAAGATTGACTTAGGAAAGTTGTTGATTATCCATCCATCCATCCATCTATCCAATAAACAGGTATTTCTTGAACACCCATAAAATGCTACACTTGATGCTGGAGATACATAAACAAAATTGGCTTGTTCGTCAATTCAGTCATTCATGTGATAAATATTTCCCATTAGCCAATGTTTGGTTCAAAAAACTGAAAACAAATAATTGTAACATGGGGTGAGTACGTAAAAGTATCAAGATGCTGGGGGAGCAAAAGAAGCTGAGGAAATATCTAAGACCTAGCCTGTAGCATGTGTCTCAGAAGCTGAGTTTCAGAGGCACTGAGGCCACTACAGAACACATAGCAATGCTATCTTTGGCACCTGCCTCCTCTCCTCGGCTGCTAAAGTGCTCAGGAGGCCGTGTGAGATGATGGCTAAGTTCTAGTCTCTGGAACCACATGCCCGGGCTTCACATCCCTATTGTGCCAGACTGCTCATTGTCCTTCAATATCTATTTTCCTCATCTTTCTTAAAAATGTAAACCCTGAATTTAGCTGGGCACATGGTTACCCAGAATAGACTGTGCTTTCCAGTCTCCTTTGCAGTTGGGCAAGGCTTTGAGATTAAATTCTGGTCAGTGATTGCAAATAGAAGTGATATTTGTCACTTCCAAGAAGTGTTCTCAAGAGAAGTGGAAATTCTCTTCTCTCCCTTGTTTTCTTCCTGCTGGCAAGTAAATGGCAATGAAAGTTGGTGCTAGAGTGACCATCTTGGAGGAGATGGAAGCTTTCTGTGGAGGATAGCAGAGCCACATAAGGCTCTGTGTCTGACAATTGTTAAGCCACTATCCCAGACTTATGTGGCCTGTGAGAGAACAATACAATTCGCATTTAGTTTTAGCCACCCTTGGGTTCCTGTCACTTGCAATCAAACCTACTCCTGATACCGACAACGAGACCATCAGCGAATACAACCTTAAACTCTCAGACTCAGTTACTCAGATATAAAATAAGGATAATAACATCTAGTTTTATAATTGTTGAAAGGACTGAATTAAAAGAATAAATACATTTAACTCACCTAGAATAATGCCAGGTCTCTAATAGCATTATTATAACCAGTGGCTACTATTATAATAATATGTTCTGTCTATTCAAAGCTCCTACTCCACAAGTCTTCAAAACTGGAACAGAATAAAAAGCTCCTATTCCCCAATAATTGCACCACCCAGGGAGCTGTTAATCCAATCCAAGAAGTGTGGTGTTTTGAGGCCTATCCTTCCGAAGGATCGTATGCCTCCATCTTGGAACATGGCTTTCTTCCAGAGATGGTACAGTCTGGGGAAAGAAATGCATGGATTGATGGGAGAGGGAATAGCTCCTTGCTGGATAGCAAGGCCAATGGAATTGACTCTGATGATTGACTGGGATGCTAACGTGATAGTAAAAACCCTCTCATATCTTTCAAGTGAGTCCACCCTAAGGTGACACTCCCTGCTCCATTTGCCTCTGCCTACCACTTAAACAAGTGAGACATGACTTTACATGGCCTGAAGAGTAGGTGCATGAAGAGAAAACACCACTCATAGAGAATGTCTTGCATACAGGACCAAAGTGGGAGCAACAGGAAGGTGGAAGCATCAGCAATGGGGAATTTCTCTTTGGTGGAATGTGTCTTTGGAAGCCAGGGAGAGAATTTTTCTCTAGCTGGGGTCCACATGTTTCTTTCCCTCCTCTCTATTCCCCTATTTTTCCACTTGCCCATCTCATGAACTAGGGAGTTTGGGCATCATTTTGGCCTACGGAGGCAGATTGTCAGCCCTTGGGGAAACACCTAGGTGGGCAAAGTGTCACAGACAGCCAGACAGGGTCCCAATCTCTGATCTGCCACGTACCAGCTGTGTGGCCTTGGGCCAAAATTCACTTATCTTCTCCAAGCTTCAGTTTCTTCACCCATAAGTGCAAAAATAAACCACAAATTTTTCTGGGCATGAAAATAAATAGTTGGTCCAGTTCCTCTTAATTAAGTAGAATGAACTTCATAAAATAATTGGATGTTGGCACCCTGGTAATCGGCTGGATTTTCCTTAGTCTTTAGATCACTCTCAACAATAAAAATGGAGGGTCTTTTTTGGAGATGTACAGACAGTGGATGTTCAATTAATGTTTGTTGATGGAATCAGGAAATCAGTCACAAACATGTATAGAACATTTGCATTACACAGAGCATTGTTCTAGGCACTCTGAACACTGAGAAGAACAAAAGAGACAGAGATTCTAACTCTAGACGTTCATTTTCTGGGGAGGGAGGGACAAAATAAGCACAAAAACAGGGAAACAAGCTACTTTTATATACTGATAAGGGTCATGGAAAAATAATAAAATAGGATGATGTGATAGGGACTGCCTTGGGGAATGAGTACCGCTTTAGATAGGATAGTCAGGGAAGGCAGCTGTGTGCAGAGCATTTATGAGAAACCTGGATTATGACAAAGAGGCTATTCTGCAAAGATTGTGGGAAAGATTCTAAGCAGAGGAAACAGCAACTAGAAGTAGAATAAGTAAGCTGTCTGTAAGGGACAAAAAGAAGGTCCATGAAGGTAGAGAGTGTCAAATGAAGGGAACAAGGGAGCAAATTGAACTTGAAGAGGTGGGCTGAGTTGAAGAGGTAGAATTGCGTTCGAAGGGGGAAGATTATGTATTATCTGGTAAATGAATGATCATTCTAGATTTTTTTCTCATTGCAATGGGAAGCCTTTAAAGGTTATTAACCAGGGCGGCATGATGCTGTGACTTGTGTGCTCTAAAATATTTTATCTGGCTGCCTCTGTGAAGGCTGGTCTGAGGACAAGACAGAAGCAAAGAAGAGATGGGAGGTCACTATAGTAGTCCTGGTGAGAGCTACAGTGATAGAGATGGGCCAATTAGGCAAGATTTGGGATATGGGTTGGAAGGGGAGAAAAGAAGGACTTGCTAATGAACTGGATTGTTGCATGTGTGAATGAAGAAGAGAAATCAATGGTATTTTACTTGCATAGTGGGGAATATTGGGAAAGGAGGTGATGCAAGAAGAGAGTAGGGTCAGAAGAAATCGATAGTGGTTTTTTTCAGATAAGCAAAGTTTGAGATGCTTATCAGGAATCCAAGTGGAAATAAATGTTGAGTAAGCAGTTCAATGTATGATTCTGTAGCTACTGAGGAAGGTACTAGAAAAGCCACAGATCTGAGACTTGCTAGCATTAGATGTTGTTAAAAGTTATGGGATGATGCATGCCTGTAGTTCCACCTCCTTAGGAGGTTGAGGCAGGAAGACTGCTTGAGCCCAGGAGTTAGAGACCAGCCCGGGCAACAAAACAAGACACCCATCTCAAAAAAATTAATTACTTTTTTAAAAAAAAGCTATGGGATAGAATGAGGTTGACCAAGAATGTAGATATCAAGATAAGGGGGCTCAGGATAGAACTTACAAACATTCCAATATTTAGAGGTCAGCAGAGGAAAAGAAATCATCAATGAGAAAAACGAAACCAATAATTATGCTGACACGGAAACTAGAGACCCAATATTTTAAGAAGTAGGTAATCAAGAGAAGTCAAGAAAGATGAAGGCAGAAAATTGTCCATTGACATTTGGTAGAATTTGGGTCACTGGCAACTTAGGCATGGTAGGCAGCCTCTAAGATAGCCTCCAATGATCTTTGCTTTCTAGTATTAATGCCCTTGTACAATCTTCCCCCACTGATGATTGACTGTATCCATTGCCTTGTTTGTAATAGAACATGGCAAAAGTGATGCAAAGTCATTTCTGAGATTAGATTACAAAAAGACTGGCTTTTATCTTGCTGACTCTCTCTCCAGCATTTGGTTTGGGTACTAGCATGGAGTAAACAGACAGGTTTAAACTGGGTTGGGATTTTTCCTGGCAATTATACTAGAGAAAGAGAGGGGTGTGCCACTTAAAGAGATTTGTAATGGAGTGGTTATGTTGGTGGTCTATAGACTCCAAAGTAGATAAGAAGGGAAGTGAGAATATGACATGTAGGAGGAAAAGGGAAGTATTAGGTCAAAGGATTAGCAACTCAATGTGATGGGGCTTGGTGGAAGATCAGAATAACTGAGAAGGACTCAAGTACTGGATATAAAGAACAATGTTTTAAATAGAAATTTCAATACTTATATTGATGAATATAATATCTATGTAACAACCCCAAGAGTAAATGACTAAGATGAAGCAAAAGAAAATATGGAAAAAGCTACATGTGTAGAATGAGTCATTGATGTATGCGTAAAAGTCATTCAAGACTTTGACAGACATAGTGGGAAGTAAGGATGACAGTAAGACAGATGCCACTACCTTTAATGCATGATGCAGTATGAGTGGCAAGTTGGTAGAGATAAAGGCAAGAAGGGGTTGTACAACAATGACATACTGTTAAGAACCTGGGGTTGAAGGAGAAAGGATAAAAAAATGGAAGCAGCAATGGGGACCCCAACTCTAACTTCTGAAAAGGCAATAGAAGATGTGATCTTGGGAGGTAGCCTTGGTGATTGCTAAGTATGAATGGAGGCTCATGGACTGTTTTGTCAAAGAAAGTCAATTCTAGTATGCTGCATTTATATGATAATAATACTTACTGTTTATGGAACACCATCCAAATGCCAGAAACTGTGCCAGGCACTTTTTTCCCCTACATTAAGCCTGTATTACAGATGAGGAAGTAAAAGCTCAGATGGATTAATGGTATATCCAGTGTAATGGCTTCATACCATGTTAATTTATCTAAACTGAAACAGCACTTTTCCAAGTTCTCTGGCAGGACACCTGTGTCATAGAGTTAGATGCAATGAGAAACAGACCAGGCTCCAATGTATGTTGATGGATTCGAAATTGTCCTCATCGGTCCCAGTTGTCCTTGTTTCTCCTGTCCCACCTTGTCCTTCATGTGAAGTTTTTCTTCCCACTACCCTCTCAGATGATCTACAGCAACTTCAGCCACCACTAGACACAGGTGGCAGGTTCTACACCTAGAATAACTCTCTTATTCCATCGCTCAGAGTGGGTCTGTTTCTCTACATCCCTGGGATTGATCATACATTAGAAAGTGGTAAAACCCAAATTAGAACTGTACTTTATCTGAATACAAGTTCTTTCCATTTCTACTCTTCCACGATACCTCTTAGGGCTACAAATAAATGGTATGTTTAATGAAACACCACAGAATCAAAAGTAAAGATCTCACCTATAATACTGGTGCCACCAAGATTTATTCACTCTGACCAGGGACAGTCATGTTACACACTTGAGGTTGCAGGTATTAAATAAGAGAAGAAAACATTAGGCTGCTTGATGAGTGCTCCTTAGTCAATTCAGATTTTGTCTGTGAGCAAAAAGGTCAGGAAATTAGGAAAAGACAGAAAGAAGAAGAGCACATTTTGGCAAATGGAATAAAAGGAAGGTTATGAGTAGATCTTTCAAGTCATTTGCACCTGTTCAGGAGTGGGCGTTAAAAAAAACACTGTTCTATTATATAAACATCTTTCAAAAAAACTAAAACACAATGGAGTCACATTTGTTGACAGGGTGACAATGTGAAAAGTTCATTCAAAAGTTGAAAGGATACTGTTCAATTATTGTTAATCATAGCTAAATGCTTAACTACCACTACAGCACATGATAGCTGCACAACTCTAAACTTATCTCCTCACGTGTAAAATGGAGATAACAACCAATTCTTATAGGATTTCTGTGAGGATCAAGAGATATTGTGTGTGTCAAAGTGTTTTTTATAGGTTATAAATTTCTCTGTACATTAAAGCTTTTCCATCATCATCCATCCACAACAACGGTGATTCTCATGTTGCAGGGGTCCAGCCCCGCAAGGTCGTGGGTTTTCCTGAAGGAGAGACGGATAGGCGAAAGACGAAAACATTATACTCGGACACTTGTTTTTTGAACAGATGACAATTTAATGTTAGTTAACACAGAGCTTTTATATTATTTGTAAAGGGGCAAGACAAAGAAAATTTTTTCACGTATATATACTCTACAAGTTACCACCATCTAGTGGTCTTAGTTATAAACAAGCCAAGAACTCTGTAAACATTTAGACAATGAGTCTTATTTATAAGGCCAAAGATGACAGTTTTAGTCTAAAGTCCCAAATTACAGTCTTTGAACTGTCTCCAGAAAGTTTTCAAGTGTAAAGTTTTTCATGGAGCAGTAGTTTTTCTTCTGGGGCTTTATGACCTTCAGAGCGTTGTAATCACCTTTTTTGTCCAGGTGTCTCCGTTACTTTTCTCTTATCCTGTGGTGTTTATTTTTAAAGAGAACTCAAAAGAAGCTTTTAGTAGTGTTTTCTAGGCCCCCAAGGTTGCTTTTTGTCTTTAGCTATTCTATCATAAAAGTGTCTGATTAGTATATTATGAGTTTAGTGAAAACTCACTTTATAAATGTTAACTTAGAGTTTTAACTATTGAATTAAGTAAAAACCTTAAAGATAATCTTTATCCTAAGTCAGTGAAAACAGTGTTATAAATCAACTATATAATTCCTAGATAAGTGTTAGAACTTATCATGAATTCATAATGAACTTATTATAAACTTGTGTTTTTAAAAAACCTTATGTCTAAACATTAAACTACATAATCCTAAATCAAATAAGGAGTGAATACACTTATATCATTTATTACTTAAGCAATATTTAGTAACTTATAACCAAGTGAAAGAAAGCATTCTTGATGGGTTTCAGAGTTTAACCCTTGCATATGTTAGAAAGGGCCAAGCGGCATAGTGGGAAATGGAAAAATAAACCATGACATTTCCAGGTTAGCTGTGAGTACTTCACATAAACATGCCATCTTCTTCTTCCACGACTGCACAGAATTTCTTCAGCTGTACCGACAGCAAAGACGGAAGACAGAAGGGCCTCAGCTGCCCGGACTCGCTTTGCGGCCGGGGGTCCTCAGCGCACCTGGACTTTGTCAATCAGGCGGGCCTCCAAGGCTGGCTCCCAACATCATGTGAACATCTATTTTGTTGTCTACTCAGACCCTTGCCCACCATCTTCCAAATAATGGCACAGCTCCCCTTCCTTTGAAGAACTGTTATTTCCTACTATGGTGGAAATGTCTCCCTTTCTAAGCAATTTAGCCCACCCATGCACCTGGTCACAATGATGGGTCAGGAATTGGTATGCCATTTAAACCAGTCCATAAGAGTTCTTCTTAGAGATCATTTTTCTCTTCTTGCCATGAACTGTAGGGATATGTCCTTGAGACACTGGTGGCCACATCCCCAGCCATATGCAGGCATGCACAAGGATAAAACTGACCTGCAAGGAAAATGAGAGTTGAGAGAGAGTCCTGAAAGAACTCCAGGCATCCTTATATGACCAGTCCCACCTAACCCCATTCATTGTGTAAGAACACAGATACTCCTCAACTTTCAATGGTGTCTCCATGAACTCACCATAATTGGAAATACTCCACGTCAAAATGCATTTTATACACTTTGCCTACCAAACACCACAGTTTAACCTAGCCTACCTTAAACATGCTCAGAACACTTACGTTGGCCTTCAATTAGTAAAATCATCTAACACAAAGTCTATTTATAATAAAGTGTTAAATATCTTATGTAATTTAATGAATGTTATACTAAAAGTAAAAAAAAAAAAAAAACCAGTGGTTGTATGGATAATTGAAATATGGCTTTCACCTAATGCATATCATTTTTGCACCATTATCAAACTGGAAAATTGTAAATCAAACCACTATAAGCCAGAGACCATCTGTATATATACATATAAATAAGAATATATGCACATTTATGTCTGTGAGTATATGAGTTGTACTTGATTCACTTCCAACCAAGAGTCTTACTGATGCAGATTTCAGAAAAACTTTCAAGTTAAAAAATATGGAGAGTAAGAGAACTTGCTCCTAATCACTTTTTCAAGCTATACAATAGTGTTCAGAATAGTGAACCGATTCCCAGATTTAAAAAAAAACAAATATAGCCCCAGAATAGTGTACACAGAAAAAGAAACCATCATCAAATAATCATCGAGCTGTGATAATATTAATTAACAAGTATTTTGTAGAATGTGCTAAAGGAAACATACATCTTTGGGAATATTGCTTATCAACATTAAATTTTTTAAAAATTAATTTTATAGTTTTGTTCAGCTCTTCTAAACCAATATATGCTGCCATAAGGTCCTAAGTGAAAAAGATCATTACAGATGAATTTCTAGACTGAATGCATTGACCCTCCCTGATTTTTTACAAAATAAGTAGCACACTTTACAGAATAGAGCTGTAATAAGGTTAGTTTCAATCTATGTATGCTACATATTATGAAAGCTCTAGAGTGGGAGGAGCCTTTGAGATATATCTAAAATGATGTAGAGAAACGTCGTTTTACAGATGATGGAACTGAGCCTCCAAAATGGTAAGCAATGTGAGAAAGTTCACACAGTTCGCAGATAAACTAGGTGAAGATTTTTTGTCTATAAAATAATTCTCTGCTTTACAAAATGCTACACTATAATTTTCATTTTAATTGATGTTTTCAATACAAATTTCTTAACTCTACTAAATTTGCAAAACGACCTGGATTTGCACACAACTCAGGAAATCATTTATTGCATCTGTATATAATTCCAGTCAGGACATACAACTTATGATTTTAGAAGTCATGGTCTTTTCAATGAGCCAGCATTGGAATAGATAAAATGTAGTTTAGGTTGGCAAGTCACAATATCTTGAAGAAACAGAGACTTTTGCCTAGTGGAAACATGATATTCCTAGTAAATGTTCTAGTAGCTCTTAAAGCAAGTAGACAAAATACTGGTTGCTATAACTCTTGTATCAGCTAACTTTTAATTATTTGATGTTTTAGATTACCAATATTTAATCAAATATTGTTAATCAAATGTTTATAATAAATAAATAGAGATCTAAGGCACAACATGAAGACAGTAGTTAATACAATTATGCTGTATTTAGGATTTGTGTTTTTAAAAATGTTTAGCCAGTGTCTCTTACAGTCCAATAATTTTCACCAGCCTTCCTGCATATCTCTGGCACTGAGCCCTGACAGAAATCCTGCGTCAGCTGCCGTTGTAGACCAGCCTTCTCGCTCAGTGGAGCACAGCTCAGTTTAGGAGAGTTCAAACAAAGGATGGCATTTTTCAGATGTTATTCCATGTTGCTTGCTCCTTGCTTTTATTTGAATCATTGAGCTCAATTCTCCAACCTGTGGGGTCAGCTTTTGGATATCTTTAGAAAGCGTTTGCCTAGTAAAGGACCGAGTGGAAACCTCTTTTCTATTTTTTCCCTACCACCTACAAGCCCCCATCTCTGTAGATCCTCAGAAAGCTACTGCAGAGAGATCACATCCTCAGTGACTTACAGCTGACTGTGGGTGATTCTGAAGCTTTTTCTAGACTCAGGACTGTGATTTCCAGAGCCTTAACTTACGCCAGCTTTTTTTTTCTATTGCTTTTCAGGGGACTGAGGAAAGTGTGGGGGGTAAGGACAGTCTCATGAGCTACCAGTCACAAGGAAGAGATGCCACAATTAGATAACATATAATAACCACTGAAGACAAAAACTCAAAAAAAAAAGGAGCAAAAGAACAAGAACATAAAAGTTTCCAAAGAAAAAGTGCAATGCTTGATAAGCAAACAACAATGCTAACCTTTGGAAAGATAATTAAAGCAACAGGAAGATGCCCCCCTTTTTATTCGTGGAGAAACACAGCCACAACTTAAAAATGTTCAGTATTGGCCAGGGTATGGTGAGATGGGCACTCTATCTCTGTTGGTATATTTTATATCCGTGTAATATTTCTAGAATTTAACAGCATACACCAAGGACCTTTAAAATATTCACACTTTAATCCTACTTTTGAGATCCACCACCCACCTACCAAGAAAACAGAGATAAGGACATAAGGTGGTGTTGGTTATAACAATTAAAAATTGTAAGCACCATCAATGTGCAAAAGAAGAATTTTCAGATGAATTACAGAACACTCCTAGGTTCCATAAGTTGAACTATTAGAGTTATTTAAATTGACTTTTCTGAGCAATTTTGATAATATGGAGAAATGCCCATGATTTAACACTGTGTGGAGAAAGTAAGGCACAAGAAAAATGTACTGCAGAGTCCATGGAACCAAAGGTGCCTGCCATTCCCCTTGTTCTGTTATGAGGAAACCACCCTGAGCAGTGGCTTATGCCTAATGATTTCGGAGCATTTAACATGTGCAAATTTAATTCTAAGCTCTCAACCAAAAATAAAATGAGAAAAATAACTACTAAAATAGTGCTGGTGATGCTGTCTACAATTCTACTCAATAAACGTGTACCCCTAAGTGAGCATGAGATAAGAATTATGAATTCGCTGTTTCCTTGGACAGTCTCAGTCCTAAGGAGCTGTCATGGTGAAACATTTTGCCAAAAGAAGCATAATTCTTGTGTATAAAGACACAAGTCTATAAAATTATTCCTTGTATGTACAGCGCCTCTTTATTGTGCTGTACTTTCCAATCAGAATAACTCTTTGCCTGTAATCCTAGCACTTTGGGAGATGGAGGTGGGGGATTGCTTTAGGCCAGGAGGCTTCATCTCATTAAATGTATCAACAGCACTTGATACACCTTCCTTCTAGAAATATTTCACTTGACTTCTGGGAACACGATTCTCTCTTTCTTCTTATTCTATCCACTTTTCAGTCTCTTCTGCTGACTTTTTTCCCTTTTCCTTCCATCTAAAGATGGAAGGATCTCAAGTCTCAAAGACAAGGTCTTTGAACCTTGTCTGTAGCTAGACTCAGGTAATCTCATTGAATACCATGGCTTTAAATATTAACTTGACTCATGTGATAATAATAGGACTAATGGCTGATTCTTTTACTTTGTGCCCCATTCTAAGTATATTGCACATACTAATCAACCTTCACAATAGCACCGAGATAGTATCTATTATTATCTCTAACTTAGAAAGAAGAAGGGAGGCATAAGGAAGTTAAATAATTTGCCCAGAATCACAGCTAGTAAAAAGGCAGAGACAAGACTTGAACCTATACAATCTGGCTCCAGAATAGCTGCTTTTAAGCACTATACAACACTGCCTCCTCCATGACTCCCAAATTATACCTCTACCTGCTGCCTCTCCCTTAAAATCCAAGATTTGTACATAAGACATCTTTGGTTTGATGTTAGAGATGAATTTCCAACTTATCACACCCAATCTCCTCATCTTTTCCTCTCATAGACTTTCCCTTCAGTAAATGGCTCCCTGCTGTGCCGGTTGCTCAAACCATCCTTGATTTCTCTTCCTTTCATTTTCCACATTCATTCCACTAGTAATTAATGTTGACTTGTCTTCGAAGTAAATCAAGAACCCAACTCCTTTTTTCACCTTTCTGTAGTCTATATCCTAAGTCACATCAACTTCTCTTACCTGGACTCTCACATTGACTTTATAACCTAAATTCTACACATATTGAGACTATACAATGTGCTAAGAAAAATCATCCCCATTGCCCTGGCTATGACACATTGGTCCAAGGATCAGAGTCTAAACCAATGGCAACTATGTAAAAGTGGATATAAGAAAAGTCAAACCCTTTTGGCCAGTAAGAATGCTACCTTACTGGCCAAAAGGGTTGTGATGCACACCAATCTAATGATGTAAGGTTGCATGCCAACCAGTAGTGGTGATGCACACCAATCTAATGATGTAAGGTTGCATGCCAACCAGTAGTGAGTTACTTTCTGGGATTTCCATGTTTTGATGTAAGTCTGTTCTTGGAAGCATTGGAATCCTGTGTGTAGGTTAGGAAGAAAACATCATGCTATCTCTCATTCCATTGCACCATTGCCATAAACTCTCTTTTAATAATCCCATTATAGTGCTTCCTTACAATTTTAAACAGCCATAGGAAAAAGCACAGTAAAATAACGGAAGAAAATGAATCAGAACATAGATAGAATTTGATTGCAGGCATTCTTATGGGTATTCTTTTGTTTGTTTTTTACTTCTTCATATTTTACTTTTCAGAATATCTTATTTTGATAGCCAAAGAAAAAATTTTAAGAACCAAGTTTAAGAGGGACTGTAGAGAGGACATTTTTACATTCAAAGAGGAGGGGATCGAGATAATTATAAAAACATTGTTTATTTGCTACTTTTATTATAAAAATTTACTCCTTCCATTTTGCAAACACTTAAATCCTCTAAGCAAACAACAATGTAAAAAATTCCAAAGGCTGATTTGTGAGTCCATATTTGAAATAACTCTTACTCCTTGTGAAGGAGTGGGGGGTGGTAGGGGATGGAAATGGAGTTGATTCGAGGGCACTCAGTTCTAATTATTGTGCCCTCTATTGACTTTCTCTTCCTTGGTTTTCCGTTCATTTGTCAGTTCATTTTTGGCTTGGGGAGAATATTTTCTGATACTACATGAGTCAAATTTTTAAAAAACCGTTCGGACATGTGAAACCAAAATCATTTTAATATGCAAGTCTTTATAATAAGGTTCTATTGGGCCCAAAATAACTTGCTGTTTCCTTTAAAATAAATAGGTAATAATGACTACATTGGGCATTTATATGGTGCTTTATATAGGTTTTCCTAAACTCACAGCAATTTGACTTACCACAGCAATTGCAGCTTACCATGATTCACACATACAGCACTCGGCTATAAAATAGCCCTTTGCAGACTGCATACAAATTAACTTACCACCATCAGTCTCCTCTCGAGGTTGCTGCAAATTGCTTCTTTGACTCCCAGTCTGTCTGGCCTCACAGCCCTGTGTTCCAGCATCTCTAGTTCAAAGCCAGTGCCAGCTCCAGCATGGCCTCTCAGGGGATATGACTGCTGCTTGTATAGAAGATGAGGAAAGGACAAAGGAGGGAGGGGATGAATTCAACAGAAAAAAGAGAGAGAGAGACGAAGGGAAGAAGGATAATAATTAGTGAGCTGAGAGAGAATGTCCAGTTGCCATGAAGTAATGACAGATATTTTTTTTCTTCTTCAAAGTCATTTACCACCTTCAGTGGTTTCCAAAGAGAAGTCCAAGCATGCTTTGAATTATGGAGTATTGTTGTCTCCATTCTCTGGAGAGAACTATTTTGAAGACAGTATCCTGTGGGTGGTATACTTTGGGGTTTTCTGGAGAGGAGAGGAAAGGAAATTGTCAGTATCCTTATGCTATTTATTATTTTGCTTTTAATTATTTATTAATTATTTAATCCTACTTTCTTCCAGAAGAAATTTAAGATCATTTCCAAAGACATTGTGAAGTAATAAGCAGGATTACTTAACAAACAAACAAACGCCATGTGCTCATCTGGATCACCCGATGGTGAACTGGGTAGAACTGGCCCAATTCCCCCTTCCACCAGCATCCACCCCTCCCCCCGGCAGCAAGGGATTCCATTTCCCACTGGCCTCAAAGTCTCCAGGTGTTAGGCAGCCATCCTCTCAGGATGGCTGAAAAGTGCAGCCACCTAGGATCTTGGCTGCTTGGCAACAAGAAGTCCCCTCACTGAAAGGGGCATTTTTATGCTCCTTCCACAAGAGGAAGAGCTGTAAGTGTTATGGTCCCTGCCCTGGAGTGCTCTGGACCTGCCCAGCCTGTAATGTCTCTTCCCAGGGTGATAACAGATCTACTGCCTTTTTGACCAGGAGTTCTAGCCAAAAGCATCTGCCCCTTCTGGTGTTACCTTCAAGTCTTACAGGTTCACATCATAAAAACGTTAAATAAGCACATGCATAAATTTATAAAAATGAGTAATGAGAAAATAAGATGGAATCGGGATGGTGTAAATGAAGCGCTTGCCATGAAGCCATACACTCTTGCAATCCAGAAGTCCCAGCTCATTCAGCCTTCGGATATCACTGTTGCCGTTAATACCCAAAGCAAGAGTCCAAGTACCCATTCCTTGTGACCACGGGCAATCTTGCCTTTCTCCAGGTTCCTGTCTGAGTTTCTGGAGAGCTGCAGAGAGGTTCCCCTCCCCTGCCACAATTCTATCTCGATGGTCACTTCCCTCCTCGTCTTGCCATCTTGCTTTGGGCAGGTCATTCTGGCTGTCTCAGAACCAGCTTTGTCCTGACTTCTGCTTTTCCCGTACTCCTTCATTCCAAACATTAGGGGATTCCATGTTTGAGGTTAGTTTCTAGAATGTATGACTACTAAAAGCAAGGGAGCCATCACAAAGATGTTGCCACACAGGAAAGGAAATTTGAACTTAATAATGAAATGATTACTGTCTCTAGAATCTGTAAGCCAAGCCCTATTGTCTGTCTCCTCCCTTCTGCCTTGGTTTTCCCTTAGACAGGCTCCAGCTTACCTCCCACAGAGGCTTTTCCTTACTCTGAGTTCCCTTCCTATTGGAAGTCAAGAACCACAATATACGGTGGGGCCCAATAAAAGGGAAGAACATCACTTTTTCCTCCTCCTTAGTCTCAGGTCATTCTTCCAGACAATAGCATAACAATCTGCAAGGATATGAGTCCCCTAAAGAAAGGCAAAGTTGAATATTAGTATTCAGAAAATTTTAACTTCCCTGTTGTTCAAAGTTTTCCAGTCTAAAATAAGATATTTGGCTTTACCTTTACAAAAGATAAATGAAAACATTTCTCCTGATGTCAAAAATAGTCCTCCTCAAAAATGAATCAGAAAACAGCTGGCAGCTTCAAAATAGCAGCTTGAACTTACTTAGATCAAGATTTCAAAAATATTGACTCAATATTCTTGGTGAACCACAAATAGGGTTCTAAATCTTCTAGCAACCCCTGCAGAGGGACATATGATTCGCTTTGTGTTTCAAGGTGTCCATAAGATAAAAATAAACTTTTCCCCTGGCTATGAGAGACAGAGACAGAGAGAGTGTGAGAGGCCACGAGAGAGCACAAGAGAGCGCTATGTAGCAATTAAAACATTTTTTATAATAATAGTAGTTAACATAGCAATGTACTTTATGAAACTATTTCTTACAGTAATCCTCACCATAAATTGGAGACATTACCCTTTAGTAAGAACAGTTTTATGGAGAGCCAATTTAAGGTGGGTTAAGAGCATAGTTTGCTGCTTATCTCACATAATCCAGAGGTAGATTTTAAAGAATTTGGCCAGAAGTTCTTGACATAGCCCATTACAGATGGCTTCCAAGAATTCTAGGAAATGGAACACGCGCACGTGCACACACACACACACACACACACACACACACACACACACTTTCAATCCATTTTCTTCCTATTTTGCAACTGTCTTTGTTTAAAATCATACATTTTAATGTCAATCTATAGATTGGGATAATGTGCCATTTTAAGTAAATGTAGGATGGGATACTCTTGATTATGTTCAGGATTTTTAGCGCATGCAATAATGTCTCATGATTTCCTATTCAACACGCCCGACGTCGATGGTTGTGGAAATCTCTATGTTTATGTTGAGGTCTACCTTAAATTGGAAAATATTCAAGAAAAGAAAATACAATAACACGAATGTATGTGTTCTTTGATTTGACTTTCATTACCAAATGTGTTGACACTAACATTGTTAAAGAAAGACCTTACATGCTGAAAATGTATTATGGAAAAAAAATTGTTTGGGAGAAAAGTTTGGTATTCTACCACATATTGAATTGTCCCCCAACACTAAACCTTGTTTTGAAGCATTGGATAAGGTTGCTTATCACATTACCAAGCACAACTGGAGAAACCTTGGTAAATCTGTGTGCCTTGAAAATGATTGAGCTAGTGTGTGTCTTGAAGCAGAGGAAGGAATCTGAAGCAGTGTCTTATTCAAGTGGCACAATCTACCTTCAAATTCTTCTCATATTTTAAGCACATTCATAGAAGAATTGGCAGCTACTCATCATTCCTTTCAGCATAGTTTTTCTCATAGTAGTTTACAACTGATTTTCAGCCACCAGGAGCAGGCTTGTGCTTCAAAGGATAATCCCTCTTTCCTAAACCCTGCTTTGAAGTTTCAAAGGCCCTTACTGTCTTCAAAATGGTGACAAGTTTCTTTGCCAAGAGAACTTCCCCATGAGGATAATCTTGATATTCTACTCACAGATGGAGCCCTTGCAGGACTTGATAACACATCTGGTTTACTGCTTTGATGAACAAAGTCTCCGTATGTCATCATGACTCATTGCTGTCCTCATCGGTATCTTTTCAGTTTGAGACTCTGCCAGCCAACTTGAAAGAAGTTCTGTCATCATCTACTTAGAAGTAAGTCCTCAACTACATCAGAGTGAGAGCTTTATCCACCTCATTTCCAAATGATTTTGTGAAGCAATGAGATCTAAACAAAAATGTTTTCTACCAAGCAGAAATCCTGGTTTTCCCCGAGGATGAGTCTTGAAAGGGTTGATTACAGCACCAGGAGGAATTTTAGTTCTTTGAGAGAGAATAGAAGAGCTTGTTCACTACAACCTGATAGGAAGTTATCCATTCATGATTTGGTTTTTGATTTTCTCAGTAATATTTGTGTCCATAGGCAAGAGAAAATTATTCCTATTGAAGACATTAAATCACCATCATGGACACTAGTTAAAAACAAGCAAACAAATAAAGCAAAAACTATTTTACTGAGCTAAATTTTTTGCTGCTCTGGAAGACAAAGTTGGACATAGAAAACAAAGTTAACTAAGCACATTTTCTAAAGCTGGGAGATGTGTTTCTGTAAATAGAGGAGAGTAAATAAAGTCTTAGAGATTTCATTATTGGCAGAAATCTAAAGACAATCAAACATGGAAGAACAATACTTCTGTTCAGATACTTTGCTTAAGGTTTGGAAACACAGATTTAGAAGAGTTCTTTCCATTGATAAGATAGCGTCAATAACACAGCCACAGACAGAGCTGACCTCAATGATCAGGGCAGAGGAAATGATGTAATGTAAATTCAACCTGAAGAATCTTGAGGGAACTGAAGTGTCTGGAAATAAGCCCGTCCTTGTCTGGCAAAGAGAGATATTGATACCATTGAGACGTTTCTAAAAAATTTTAGACATTGAAATGAAAATTTGAAAAGTATTTGTGTCAAAGTCACACATACTGCCATATTTAAGACCATTCCGCAATTTCCAACTTTCTGTTCAGGCCAGCAACAACCTCCTCTGTCTTGAAATAAACTTTCAGAATTAAATTCGACTTTTAATTTTGCTTGAATTTTTGGACCTTCTCCAGCAGGTATTTAATTATATTTAAATGAAAAATAAGAATGAGAGATAATAATTCTTTCTGGGAAACATTTTTCTATTCTACCTTTGTAAATGAAATACATTTTCAAGACAATAAATTACATTGATTGGAAAATATTGTATGTACAAGTATACAGAATCTTTGCCTGAAGTTGGAATCTGTAGCTTTCAGCAAACGTTCAAAGGGGTTCATGACTCCAAAAATGTTAAGAGCTGCTGATCCACAGAAACAGTTGCTCTAGTTAATCCTTAAAACAGGCAATACATGCTGTTTCTCTACACTGGGATTTTGATAGATGTTTATAAGTGATAATTTGGGGCACTGGACTCGTAGAGTCCAATCAGACCATTTTGCTACTTGAGTGCTAGGTAATATGCTTTACTCCACCTCCCCGACCACTATGATCAGGGGTGGAATCAAAATCCTCATAATAAAACTGAGTTTTGCCCCTTTTACTGCCAAGACAAACAGGTACTTGGAGTCCCAAAGTTCTATAACATCGATAGAGTAAATCTTTCTCACAGGACAGAGACTGAAACAGACAGTCTAGAAACTTTAGTGGAATTAGAAAAACTTAGCTGTCTGTGGCCTGTTGAGTTTGGCAACATTGACATTTAAAACGTCAGAGCTCTTAACACTGGGATGGAAAACTGTGGTCAGGTTCAAAGAAAGGAAAGTGAAATTCAGGGCTGAGTTATCTATGCAAGTGACTATTCCCTCTGCATAACAGTCAGGTGCTAGATGAGAAAACAATAGAGTTAAGTTTAAATGACTTTCTTGGTACAAAGGCTATATGTATATTATTTTACAAATTCACACTTCTTAATAAAGAAGGTGAAGCAATGTAAATGAGAAAACATCTTTAGAAAGCATGGTAAAGAAAACATCTGGACCTGACTCCCGGTGTACCTGGTCAAATGCCAGTTTGGGACTCCATCCAATCACTAAAATCAATTGGTCCATATACCAAGTGAATTCTGATATATCACAACCACAGGACTATGTACAAGAAATGAGCTAAAGAAAACCATTAAAAACATCTTTAGGAATGTGTAGCACCTGGCTTGGCCTGGCATGGTAGTTCATACCTGTAATCTCTGCGATTTGGGAGGCTGAGGCAGGAGGATCACTTGAGGTCAGGAGTTTGGGTTTACAGTGAGCTACAATCACACCACTGCACTCCAGCCTGGGTAACAGAGCTAGCCTCTGTCTCTATTTTTAAAAAAAGTGTAGCAACTTGCTTAAAATCACCTTTTTAATGTATTACAGAAATTCAAGCCTACAGTTACCTGATTTCACAGCCCAAGTCTTTCATACTAAAGCCGTACTGCCTCTTGGGACTTTCTGAGTTCAAACCAGAGGGAGAAACAACTTGGCTTTCAATGATTATGCTCATTATTATAATGCGCTGATTCATTCAAAACCTCTATGGTCTTCTTCTTCCCACCTGACCATTAACCACTATCTTACACTAGTTCAGATCTGTAACGATCTTGAGTTTAAACATGAGGGATTTAAAGAGCTAATCCCCAGCTCTATGGTACTGAATTTATTACCCTAGCTCTGGAAACTTGATACTTCTTTGGATCCTGTTAAGGCTTGATATAAAATTGCTATAGTGTAAGGGAATATTTTTATAAGAGATCCCAGGACTGCCAAAATCTTTCCCTGCCAATCATCTTTTCTACTTGAAGCTCCCAGTAGAGCTGCCATATACAAAAAGGATTATTAGACATAAGAAACATATAATTGTTGTAGTCCTTGTTCTAGGATCTGATACCAAAATGTCTAAATCTGTTAAAGCTTAAATGGAGCACACAGTTTAAGATCAAGGTCTTAGGAGGAAGTGATCACAAACAAACAAACAAAAAAAAACCATCAGCAACCTCCTCTTTGAGCCCTAGGAGACAAGTGGTTACTGTGAAGAATAGAAAAATAGGGGGAAAAAAAAAAAAAGCAAAATGACCTGAGGAAGAAAACAGGAAGTAGAAAAGAAGTCAACTCATGCATGTGTACAATTTTCTGTTATAACAGCCTCATCTCCTACCAATAAGGATTCTGACATCTGCCCATGAGATTGAGAACTCTTCCTGTAGCTTTCTCTTTTTTTTTTTTTTTTTTTGGTGACACTTTAACTTTTTTTTTTTTTTTTTAATTTTAAATATGTGGGGTACAATCCAGGGCTAGGTATACAAATGTTCTTTATGCAGGTACCCTTGTTGATAAGGTGTACCTCACCCCACCTCCCCTGGCAGTTTCCCACTACTGCCAATCCTGCCCCAGCCCTTTCCTGGAAGTTTCCTACTACTGCCTATCAAGGTCCGAGTAAGAGTGAGAACATGTGATACTTGGTTCTTTGTTTCTGTGATAGATCACTCAGTATTATAGCCTCTAAATCCATCCAAGTTGTTAGGAAGTTCATAATTTTGTCCTCCTTTATGGCTGCATAATATTCCATTATGTATGTGTACCACTTTTTTTATCCAGTCCTCTTTTGTTGGGTAGCACGGTTGGTTCCAGGTTTTGGCTATTGTGAATAATGCTGTAATAAACTTGTGTGAGCAGGTATCTTTTTCATAGTGTGATTTGAGTTCCTCCAGGCATATTCCCAGTAGGGAGATTGTGGGGTCATATGGGAGGTTGATTTTTAAATTTCTTAGTAATGACCACACTGTTTTCCACAGTCTGTACTAGTTTACACTCCCACCAACAGTGTAGAAGTGTTTCCTTTTCACTGCATTCTCTCCAGCATCTGTTGTTTTTGAGTTATTGATGATGACCAACCTGACTGGAGTTAGGTGGTATCTCAGTGTGGTTTTAATTTGCATATCTTTGATGACTCATGAGGCTGAGATTTTTTCATGTATCTGTTGGCTGCCCCATGTCTTCTTTTGAGAAGTGTCCATTTATATCCTTTGCCCACTTTGTAAAGGGGCTCTTTGTTTTGTTTTGTTTTGTTTCTTTTTGCCATATTTGAGTTCCTTATAGATCTTGGATGTTAGGCCTTTGTCAAACACACAGTTGGCAAATATTTTTTCCCAGACTGTGGGTGTCTCTTCACTCTCTTGATGGTTTCTTTGGCTTTACAGAAGAAGCTTGTCAGTTTGATGAGGTCTCACTTGTCTATTTATCTCTTATGATATAGGCACTTGGGCTTTTGATCAGGAATTGGTTGCCAGTTCCAGTTTTCATAAGTGTGTCTCCTGTGTTTTCTAAGGTTCTTATAGTTTGAAGTTTTACGTTTGGGTCTTTGATTCATTTAGAGTTGATTTTTGTTTATGGTGATAGGTAGGTTTCTTATGTTAATCTTCTCCATATGGTCAACCAGATTTCCCAACACCATTTACTGAATGGGTTCTCCTCTCTCCAGTGGTTGATGGTGGAGGCTTTGTCAGAGATGAGTTGGTTGAGAAATTGAGGCTTTGCTTCCAAAATTTCTGTCCAATTTCATTGGTCTATGTGCCTGTTCTTGTACCAATAACGGGCTGTTTTGATTCTTATAGCTTTATAATAAAGTTTAAAGTCTGGGAGAGTGATACCTCCTGCTTTGTTTTGGGTTTTTTGTTTGTTTTCTTTTGTTTTTGTTTTTTTGCTGAGGATTGTTTTGGCTATTTTGTGGTCATTTATGTTTCCATATGAATTCCTGTATTGTCGTTTCCAGGTCTGAGGAGAATGCTACTGGTAATTTAATGGGTATGTAGACAATGTAGATTGTCTTGAGTAGGATGGACATCTTAACAATGTTGATTCTTGCAATCCATAAGCATGGAATATTTTTCTATTTGTTTGTGTCATCTTTTATTTCTTTGAGCAGTGTTTTGTAGTTTTCATTGTAAAGGTCTTTCACTTCTCTAGTTAGGAAAATGGCAAGGTAGTTCCTTTTTGTGTGTGGCTATTGTGAATGTGATCATGCTTTTTATTTGGGCTTCTGTTTGTTTATTGTTGGTGTACAGGAATGCAACTGTTTTTTGCACATTTATTTTATACCCTGAGACTTTGCCAAAGTCCTTTACCAGTGCAAGGAGGTTTTTGACAGATTCTCTTGGGTTTTCAAGGTATAGAATCATGTCATCTGCAAAGAGGGATAACTTAACTTCCTCTTTTCCTATTTGGATACACCTGATTTCCTTCTCTTGTCTGATTGTTCTAACTAAGACTTCCAATACTATGTTGAACAGGATGGGTAAGAGTGAGCATCCTTGTCTTATTCAAGTTTTCAGGGGAAATGGGTCCAATTTCTGTCTGTTTAGCAGTATTTTGGCTGTGGTTTCTGATAGATAACTTCTTACTATTTTGAGGTATGTTCCATCTATGCCTAGATGTTCCAGGGTTTTTATCAAGAAGGGGTGCTGGATTTATCAAAAGCTTTTTCTGCATCTAATGATATAATCATGTGACTTATGTGTTTACATCTTTTGATGTATTTGATTATGTTTATGGTTCTGCAGATGTTGAACCAGCCCTGCATCCTGAGGATGAAACTTACTTGGTCATGGTGGATGGTTTTTGAAATGTGTTGCTGGATCTGGTTTACTAGAATCTTGTTGAGAATTTTAGCATCTATGTTCATTAAGAATATTGGCTTTGTAGTTCTCTTCCTTTGTTGATTCTTTACCTGGTTTGAGTATCAATGTGATGTTAGCTTCATAAAATGATTTGGGAAGAGTTCCGTATTTCTCAATCACCTGAAATACTTTCAATAGGATTGGTATAGCTCTTCTTTGTATGTTTTGTAGAATTCTGCTGGAAAGCCATCTGGTCCAGGGCTTCTTTTTTGTAGGTAGTTTTCTTATGACACAGTCAATTTCCTAGGTTGTTATTGGTCTATTTAGGGTCTCAATTTCTTCTTGTTTCAACCTGGGGAGGTTGTATGATATCAGAAAGTCCTCCATTTAATTTAGGTTTTCAAGTTTGTTTCCATACAAGTGTACATAGTAATCTCTGATATTCTTTTTATTTCTTCAGGGTCAGTTGTGACTTGATCTTTTGCATTTCTGATTGTGTTTATTTGGGTTTTTTCTCTCTTTTTTTGGTCAGTCTAGCTAGGGTCCATCAATATTGTTTATCCTTTCAAAGAACCAGTTTTTCATTTTCATTTTGTTGATTTTTTATACTATATTTTTTCTTCTATGTCCTGAATTTGGGTTTGTATTTTGGTGATCTGGATTCTTCTGCTAAAGTTAGGGTTTTGGTGGCCATGCTTTTCCAGCTTTCTTAGGTGATTTGTTAGGCTATTAACTTGTGATCTTTCCATTTTCTTCATGTGTGTTCATAGAGACATGAATTCCCCTCTTAATACTGCTATCATGGCATCCCAGAGATTTTGGTAAGATCATTCTCATTTGTATTTATTTACAGGAATCTTTTAGTTTCTGTTTTGATTTCTGTGTTGACCTAGGAGTTGTTCAGCATCATGCTGTTTAGTGTCCCTGTCTTTCTAGCAACATTCTAAACAAAAATAAGTATAGATTAAAGGTAAGTAATAGATAGAATCACTCTTCTTTTTACACAAAGTAAAGCATCTTCTATACATAGTTTAACCTAATATTTTTAAATAGTAACTAATTGTGTATATTGTTTTATGTACATAAGAATGAAATGAATATTCTGGAGCTGAAGAATTCATTAATAAAAATGACAAATTTATCATAGGAGTTTAATTACTAATTTAAGATGGTAGAAGAAATTCAGTGAATGTGAAACTAGATCAATTTAATTTATCCAATTTGAAGAATAGAAAGAAAAAGAGACCAGTGGATCAACATCAGTCCTACAAATATATGTATAATACAAGTCCCAGAAAAAAAGACAAAAAAAGAACAGAAAAAATTGAGAAATTCCCACATTTTATGAAAAACGTTAGTCTAAACAAACCCAAAGTAAGATCACCACAGTGGAGTTCACACCTAAACAATTAATAGTAAAACCACAGAAAGGCAAATAAAAAAGTCCTGAAAGCAGCATGGAAAAAAGTGAATAATCATATCTAGAAAACAGCAAAATGAATAACAGATAATTTATTTAGAAATAATGATGGCCAGAAGGCAGTGGACTGCTGTATTTCAAAAGTGGAAAGAAAATAAATGTCAGGCCAGGCACAGTGGCTCAAGCCTGTAATCCCAGCACTTTGGGAAGCCGAGGTGAGA
This sequence comes from Carlito syrichta, assembly GCF_000164805.1. Lineage (NCBI taxonomy): Eukaryota > Metazoa > Chordata > Mammalia > Primates > Tarsiidae > Carlito > Carlito syrichta. The sequence goes on from NW_007249498.1 coordinate 131,137, forward strand.
GGATTGTCTGAGCTTAGGAGTTCGAGACCAGCCTCGGCAACTTGGTGAGACCTCATCTCTAAAAAAAAGTTAAAAAGAAAAGAAATGTCAATCAAGAATTTTATATTCAGCAAAACTACCCTCTAAAAGCTAAAACTGTAAAGCTCTGAAAAACAATGGGTATAAATCTTTCTGACCTTGAATTAGACAATAGTTTCTTAACTATGAGAGCAAAAGCACAAACAACAAAAGAAATAATTGGAAGCTAAAATTAAAACGTATGTGCATCAAAAGACACAATCAAGAAAGTGAAAAGACAACCCAGATATTGGGGAAAAAATATTTGGAAATTATATATCTGATAAAGGATTTGTATTCCACACATTTAAAGAACTCTTACAACTCAACAATAAAATGTCAAATAATCCAATTATAAATAGACAAAGAATCTGTATAGATATTTCTCCAAAGAAGATCTACAGATGGTCTATAAATGCAGGAAAATATATTCAATATAATTATCTGTGATGTAGCTGTAAATGCAAAGCAAAACCACAATGTGACACCACTTCATACCTTTACATGAAATTTCCAGGATAGGTAAATCTATATAGAAAGAAAGTACACTGGGCCTCAAGGGAAGGAATAATGATGAATAACTACTAATGGGTACAGAGTTTCTTTGGGGGGGTTGTGATGAAAATATTCTAAAATTGAGTAGTGGCTATGGTTGTAGACCTAAGTGACTATACTAAAAAAACACTGGATTGTGCACTTTACAAGGGAGAGTGTTATGGTATGTGATCATACTTCAATTTTTACATTTGCTTTTCAAAAGTAAAGATGAAGTATAACAATTATTTGATGAACAAAGACTAAGATGTTTTCTTGCTAGGAGACTTGATTTACAAAAATACTAAAAAATGTACTTCAGATTGTAAGGAAGCAACCCCAGACAATAACTTGAATGCATACAAATGAAAAGTACTACAAATGGTAAATACATGGGAAAATACACAATCTTTATAGATGCATTTTTATCAATTTTTCTTTTAAGTTTCAAAAGACATATGATTTTATAATAATAATTATAACACTATTATTGGATTTATGACACACATATACCTGCCATACACATGGTAATGATAGCACAAAAGAAGAGAAAGGAAAAGGGACACACTTTTTAAAATTATCATGACTCAGTATTATTTTGAAGTAGGTTATAAATAAGATGTACATTGCAATCTGTAGAGAAACTACCAAGAAAATTAATTTTGAAATCAAAGTTTTTAACAATCAACAAAGGAGTTAAGATGTTACACCAGAAATATTTACTTAACTCAAAAAAATCAGCCAAGGCAGAACAGAAGTACAAGAAAACTATTGTAGTAATAGTCAAACTACTGAAAGGACAAAGGAAAAAATCTTGAAACAAACAAGAGAAAAATGAATGATCAAGAACAAGGGAACAACAATATGAGTAACTTGTGATTTATTGCCAGAAGATAAGAAACAAAGAACATACAAAATAGCAGATACTTTTCACATAAATAATTATACTAAATGTGCATGAATTAAACACAATTAAATACTCAAAAACAGAGAGTATTAGACTCAATTTTTTTATTTTTTATTTTTGGAATTGTATTTATTTTATTTTATTTTATTATAAAGATGTGGAGACTTCTACACTGTTGGTGAAAGTGCAAACTAGTCCAACCTCTATGGATAATAGTGTGGTGATAACTAAAGGGACTAGAAATTGACTTTCCATATGATCCAGCTATCCCTCTCCTGAGAATATACTTGGAAGAACACAAATTGTTCTAGAAAAAAAGATACAGGAAAGTTTGACGCACTATTCATAATAGATTTTTTTCTTAAAGAGTCATCTATTTGCTGTCTACAAGTGACACATCTTTCATTCAAAAAAGCAAATAGGTAAAAAAGTAAATTAATAGAAAATGATATACCATGCAAATAGTAACCAAAAGAAAGCTAGAGTGACTAAATTAAATATCAGAAAGCATAGACTTCAGGATAAGAACAATTATTAGACACAATGAGGAACATGTCATAATGAAACAAGTGAATATGACCAGGAAAGTGTAGCAATCATAAATATATACACCACTATCAAGAGGGGCCAAAATACATTAACTTTAAAAATGAACAGAACTGAAAAAAGAAATAACAAAAATAATAGGGAATACCTTACTCTCAACAATTGACAGAAAAACTAGACAAAAAATTCAAAAGGATATAAAAGATTGTACAACAACATTGAGTAAATTGACCAAATTGACATTTATAGAACATCTCATGACCGCAGAAGGCAAATTATTTTCAAGCACACATAAAACACTTTCCCAGGATAAACCATAAGCTGGGTCACAAAAAAATTCTTAATACCTTTACAAATATTGAAATCGCAAGATATGTTCACAAACTCAATGAAATTAAATTATATTCTCAATAGAATTTTAGAAAAATAAGCAATACACTTCTAACTAACTCATGGCCCAAAGAAGAAATCACAAGAGAAAAATTTTTTAAATATGTTGAGCTTAGTAAAAACAATTTTTTAAAAAGTATGGATTGCATAATGCATGCTATAATGTATAGTTATTAACTAATGCAACTATTAGAAGGAAATTATAGCTTTAAGTACCTGTATCAGAAATAAAAATCTTAAATCAGTAACTTAAATTTCAACCTAAAAATGGAAAATAAAGAGCACACTAAACTCAAAACAAACAGAGGAAGTAAAAGATAAATAATAGAATAAAAATCAATGAAGTAGAAAATTGAAAAACAATTCAAAAATAAAACCAGAAACAGTTTTTATGTTCAATAACATTGACAACCCCTTAGATAGGCTGGCCAAGATGAGAGAGAGGACACAAGTTACCAAAACCAGGAATGAAAGAGTAGACAACACCAGTGACCCTAGAGAGACAGAATTACAAAGAAATATTATGACAATTATAGGCCAACAAATCAGACAATTTAGGTAAGACAGATTCCCAAAAAGACATAAATTACTGAAACAGATTCAAAGAGAAATAGAAATTCTGAATAAATATCTAGCAAGTAAATAAACTGACACAGATATCACAAGAACAGAAAACCACAGACCAATAGAACTCATGTACAATTCAGCAATAAACCAAATTCAGAAGCATATTAAAAGAATTAAACACCATGGCCAAATAGAATTTATCCTAGGAATACTAGATTGATTTATTGACCAAATATCAATTAATCTAATGCACCATATTAACAGAATAAGTTAAATAATTAAATGATCACAAATTATGCAGAAAAAACATTCAACAAAATCCTTCAGCCAATCATGTTTAAAAAAAACATTCATAAAAAGAGAAATGAAAGGAAACTTCATCAACTTGGTAAGGGGCATCTCAAAAGACCCATAGCGAGCATCATATTTTATGCTGAAAGGCTGAATTCTTTAACCCTAAAATCTGGAATAAGGTAAGAATGTCAACTCTTGCCACTTCTACTCAATGTTATACTAGTGGAATGAGGAAATAAAATAACAAAGGCACCCAAACTGGAAAGGCCAGAAGTAACACTGGCTTTATTCACAGATGATATGTCTATGTGTAGAAAATCCTAAATCCTAAAAAATCCAAAAAAGAACCCTACTGGAATGAATAAATGAGTTTAGCAAGATTTCAGGACACTGGATCAATACACAAAAAACTCAATTGCACTTCCATACACTAACAACAAATAATTTTAAAATTAAATCAATAAATCAATCCCATGTAAAACAGCTTCAAGATGAAAAAAATACTTATGAATAAATTCAACAAAGAAATGTATAATTCATACTTTTGTAAACCACAAGGCATTGCTGAGAGAAATTAAAGAAGATTTAGATAAATACAAATAATATACCATGTTTATGAATTGGAAGACAATATTATTGTGATAGACTAAGTAATGGCCCTCAAAAGATGTTCAAGTCTAATCTGCAGAATCTGGGAATTTGTTACCTTACATGGTACAAGGAACTTTCCAGATGTGATTGAATATTTGGGGATAGGGAGATTTTCTTAGATTACGCAGATGAGCCCAGTGTAGCCACCAGATTGTTACAAGAAGGAGGTAGGAGAATCAACGTAGATGATAAGAGACGCAACACTGAAAGTAAGAGATCAGCGTGATGTAAAGAGCCACAAACCAAAAACTGCAACTAGGCTCTTGGTCAGCTTCTAGGCAAAGAATTGGATTCTCCCATTAAAGGCTGCAGAAGGAATCAGTTCTGCAACTACCTTGACATTAGCCTAGTGAGACTGATTTAAGACGTTTTACCTCCAGAACTGTAAGATAATACATTTGTGCTGCTTTAAGCCGTGAAATTTGTGGCATTTTATTACAGCAGCAATAGGAAAATAATATAATTGTTAAAATGGCAATTTTTCTCAAATCGATTCCAAGATTCAGTAAAAGCTTAATTAAATTCCAAACTGGTTCTTTATTTAGAAATTGACAAGCTGATTCTAAAACTATATATCTAGCAAGGACTTGTATTCAGAATATAGAAAGAATTCCTACACCCCATAACAAGAGAAACAACCCAAAAGTGAGCAAAATACTTAAACTAAACTGAAAGATATATGAATAGGTAACAATTTCATGAAATAAAACATACTCAACATCATTAGTCATGGGAAAATGCAAATTGAAACCACCCATGAGGTGCTATTTTACAGCCACTAGAATGGTATAATCAAAGAGCCAAACAATGCCAAGTACTGGTAAGTATGTGGAGAAACTGAAGTCCTCACACATTGCTGGTGGAAGTATGAAATGATGCAGACACTTTGGAAAGCAGTTTGACAATTTCTTAAAAAGTGAAACATAAAGTTATCATACAACCAAGCAATTCTATTTCTAAAAAATCTACCCTAAAAGAAATTTTTTTAAATGTCCACATGAATATTATACGTGAATGTTAGCCAAACATAATAGCCAAAGACTGGAACAATCCAAATGTCCATCAACTAGTGATTGCAGAAACATAATGGAAAAGTATTCAGCAATAAGAAATGAAATATTGACGGGTCATTGCTTTGCTAAGTTATGGTGTGGCCATGTGCTTTTTGAGCTATGGCCAGGCCATGTTTCCTGGTTTTGCTCCCCATCCCCTGCCTTGGGGAGGTGAATTTCCTCTTTCTCTCTCAAATTTACTTTCTAAATAAACTATATTTTCTAATCTAAAATATATATATATATAGATTGGTATATGCTATGTTTTTATAGATACTACACTAAATGGAAGAAGCTAGATGCAAGACACTACGTCCTGTAGGATTCCATGTATGTGAAATATCCAGATAATGCAAATCTGTAAAAACAAAAAGCAGATCGATCCACGTTTGCCTATGGCTAGGATGGGAGGGAAGATTGACTGAAAATGGCTCAGGAGAATTTTGATAAATGATGGATATATCCTAAAGTCAGGGTTACTGTAGAACTTGATTAACTCTTATGGCTACAAATCATTGAATTGTATACTTAAAATGGATAAATTTATGATATGTAAATTATACCTAAAGAAAGCTGGAAGTAAAAGGTATGCATACCCACAAGGAAATATCATTGCTTATATACATATATCCTTTTCACATTTAAAAATTTGTTGAATTTAGATGGTGACTACACAATTCAAATGTTCTGTTTCCTGAACTTTTCCTTGAAAATGTTCGTAATACAAGTTAAGACAAAAGAATCATTTGAATGTCTCATTTATTGCAGTATAACCTAAAAATTATAAAGAAGATGACAGCATTGACTAATACCTTATGCTACTATATCATATTGAATATAATTTTAAACTATTAACTATTCCAATGACTTTGTTAATTTTTAATTATTTTAATGTCTTGATACTGTACAGGCATTCATACTTTCGGGGAGGCATTCTTATAAAGAACTGAGAGTCAGGCCTTAACTCTGAAACACAGCCTTACATTAAATATTATAACATTCATCCTACAAGAAAAGCAGATTTTAGTCTTGTGATTTAGACTTTGGTCACCTTTTCTGGAGAAATAGTATGCTGAGAACAGCCAACTACTGCTTTAAATCTTATTCATATATATCAGCTCTTTTTCTTTTTCTCTCATGACCCTTTAAGAATTTTCTATATCTAAATCCATTGTGGAAACATTCACTATAAATATCCTTGGCTGTTGATAAAATATCATCTCAGTGTTTTTGTCTTCACTGTTTAGATTGTTGCCATCTATACTTATGTCTTCTTAGAGTCATAACATTCCCTCTTAGAAGGACAACGACATTTGCTTGGATACTTAACAGAAACTCTATAGCATAAAAATAGATGCATCAGCAGGCTATATCCTACACATTGGTGTGAGTAAATCTTATTTTCACTCTTATTCACAACTATTTTACAATAACGCATTCCATCTTTAAAGACAGATATGTCTTTTTCTTTTCTCCAGTGTTGCTTGATTTCTCTGTTGAAAGATTCACAAACCAGGGTCATATATATAATAATAGTACAATGTCCTTTCTTCACCAATATTGTTAAACCATAGACTTCATCTTCTATTTTCAGCAGAACATCATTTACGTATTTAACTGAGTTGAATGATATTGCTTCGGCAAAACAATTATAATAATTTAAAACATTAAAACACTGTAAAACATCACATAAAGTTTACATTATCAGAGACATTTCATATGTGTACAGTTGTGTATCTTTGCAAGATTTATAATATGTATTATTACTCAATGGGTAATTAAGAGATTTTTCCAGGGCAGCTTGCCTTATGAATGCATTTTTTCCTCTTTCACTGGCTTTAGTATCTAAGCCCTAAACAAAGAGCAGAGGGAAGGTTAAGTTGCAAGGCTACACTACCAGAAAAACTACCTCAGACCGCCAGGGTCTCTGCCCACTAAGAGCCCAGCCCTACACACCTGCCTCCTCCTCCTTTGTAGTATGCTTCCTCTGAATGCAGCATCCTTGGGCATCTGTGCCACTCAATAAATACAGTCTTTGAAGAGCAGATGCTCAGAATTCAGAGTATTTTAGGTCAACATTTATTGACTATCTGATGTTCAATAAATAATCAAGTAGGCAACACAAAAATGGGTGGATACAATACCATTGACCCCAAGGAACTTGAAGAGTGAAACCAAATCAACTAATAAAGGATATTCCTTTGTAATTAGAAGTTATTTATATTTTTTATCTTACCTACTGCATTGTTTACATTTTTTATCTAACCTACAGCATATAACATATTTAGAAAGAAAATTTTTAAAATATCCTTTTGTGCCGGGCTCAGTGGCTCAGTCTGTCATCCCAGCGTTTTGGGAGGCCAAGGTGAGTGGATTGCCTGAGTCTGTGGGTTCGGGACCAGTGTGGGCAACTTGGTGAGACCTCATCTCTATAATAAATACAAAATTTAGCCAGGTGTGGTAACGCACACCTATAGTTCCGGCTACTTGGAAGGCTGAGGTAGAAGGATCGCCAGAGCCCAGCAGGTTGACACTGGGGTGGCCACGAGCATGCCACTGCATTCCAGTCTGGGCGACAGAGTGAGACTCCAACTCCAAAAAAAAAAAAAAAATTCTTTTTGTAATGTTTATTATGTATAATTGCATTTCTGTGGTTCTAAAATATTAATAATATGTAACTCTTCCCTAGAACCATCATACACATAAGTGCTTTACATGCACTATCATATATTATTAAAGCACAATACTTTAATACATTATATATATATATACATATATATATCATTTGCATACAATAATTTACCTACACTGCTATAGATGTCATTTATTCTCCACATCAACACTACAATGTTGCCTATTTAACAGATGAGAAAACCGAAGCACAGGGAAGTTAAATAAATAGATTGTACAAGTAACAACACAGAAGATGACAGAGCCAAAATTTGAAATCACTCATTTTCTCCCCTGAGTGTTAGCGTAAAATTTTCAACAAATCTGCAGCTTAAACTTCCTCCTCTATCAGTGCTTCTTCTTGGTCAGTTAAAAAATAACAACCCCCTCTTCTGTACAAATTTAGTGTTATCAAGTTCACTATGTCTACATTCAGAAAAAAATTCATTTGTTCTGCATAGTTTTACTAATAATGCAAGGGATATAACACATTCTGATCCCACACAAGAATTGCGGTCACAAGGTCATTGCTGATGGTTGTCAAATTTAGACTGCAGCTTCCTATTGAAAAACAGAAGTCTCTTGACAATCAGATTCCAAGCTGGGATCAAGCTTTGCAGCCAGCCCAGGCTGAGAGCTTTCTCTAGTCAAGCATTAAGTGACCAAACAATCACTATGCATCCCATGAACTCACCATGTATTTGTTCTGAGCAAATTAGGCCACTGTTTCCTGGTGTGAAGAAAAAATAAAATTAGTCTAAACAAACTCACAAGAAATAAGATGGTGAGCAAATGCTGACATGGGAATAGAAGAGTAGATGTTGTGCTTGCCTTCTCTGTGAGCTTCAAGTTTTCCCTTCAATGTGGGTAATCCTACTTACTGGTGATGCATTTGTTTATTTACTTATTTTGAGCTGGGGTCTCTCTCATTCACCCAGGCTGAAGTGCAGTGGTATGATCAAGCCTGACCACAGTCTCAACCTCCTGAACACAGGCTAGCCTTCTGCCTCAAGCTTCCAAGTAACTGCGACTACAGGTGTGGGCCACCATGCCTGGATGATTTTTTTTTATTTTTCGTAGTGAGGTCTCACTATGTTGACCAACCTGTCTCAAACTTCTGGGCTCAAGCAGTCTTCTTGCCTCAGCCTCCCAAAGTGCTGGGATTATAGGTGTAAGCCACCCTGCCCAGCCAGTGATGCATTTATTATTTTTTACTTTTTCTGCTCTCCACAAGTAATTGAAACAAATTACCTCCAAAACACGCATACGTAAGGACAGTATTTTTTTTTTTATTTTAAAGAGAGAATAGAAACCAAGAGAAGAGGGAGAGAGATTTATATCAGCAAATAATGAGAAGATAGTTTAATGAAATTGAGAGTTTTGATTAGCATTGAACTTCTTGGAGTAAAGTCTAAAAGAGAAACATTGTTAATTATGTAGCTGATATTATCTCATAAAATAATGCAATTTATTCTTTGGGACAGGCAAATATTTTCTAACATTAAATTTTAAGAAGAACTTTCGAGAATATATGAGTAATAGACAATATTAAATTAAAAGATAGATAAAATCTTTATTTAAAAATGCAGAAACTTATACTCATTCTTATCTTTTGAATAATTATCTTTTTGTCTCACATATTTACTTCTATCTACATAGAATTAGAACTCCTCCCTGCAAATAATTCAGTATAACAATTGCATCATTTCAAGTAACGAGGGAAGCTATTTTTCCTCCTTTTGAATTACCTCAAAATTATATAAACAGCCGATCTGCATTTCTGTTCCAACATTTAACATAAATAGAGTCTTCTGAACAAGGGGAGTATAGATGCTATCAACTACTCCAGAACAAGAATTCAGTCATTAGTGAAGTTCCCAGTGAATAAGCACCCATTAAACCATAATTCTCCAAAAGGCATTGCACCAACTGCTAGGTGCTCTATTTTTCAGACTTTGATGTTTTATGGAGGAATGTAATCCCTTGCATTTGAGAGAAGAGACATATAGAACTGATTCTTCAACTTCATTAAATAAAGACTTCAAAGAAAATTCTACTATCTATTGTTACTATAAGTTCAAAAAGAAGGAGTACATTGTTACAATAAGTATAAAAGGCACAATTTCAAGTTAAAAGAGTCTTCTAACTTGGATATATTAGCTTTTTTAAAAAACCACTTCCAATGTGATGGCAATCTGTTTATTAAACCAAGACAAAAACTTAAATTCATTCCCCAGAAATCAAGTCACACGAGAGAAAGTAGCTGAGAGCCCAGAAAAAGCTCATATACAGCTGAACAGGCATATGGGAAGTATTAAGTCACACTCAATCCTTTGAAATTAAGCGGTGTGAAGTTCCTCTTTCCTTTTCTAGTATGGCTTTTCTAGTCTTGGTATTTCTCATGATCACAGCTGTCGTTCAAGCTGGGTACTGGTTTAATTCTAGAAAGAGTTACAGTTATAAGGATTGTAAATTGTTGAAAGAGGTTACCTAGGGAAATGGTAGTGTTTACTCCATTACTTTCAAAGAAAAGGCTATACAAGTGAGTACTGCTAAGAAGAGTTATGGATGACTACAGTTGACCTGTCAGTGCAGGGTCTTGGAATCACATACTTAGTTTTCCATTAAGTTCCCATGATTTATGTTATATGTTTTCTTTTTTTTTTTTCTTTTGAGTTGGAGTCTCACTCTGTCGTCCAGACTGAAGTGCAGTGGCCACTCCCGGCCACCGCAGCCTCGACCTGCTGGGCTCTGGCGATCCTTCCGCCTCAGCCTTCCAAGTAGCCAGAATTACAGGTATGCGCTACCACACCCGGCTTATTTTTTGATTTATTGTAGAGATGAGGTCTCGCTGACCAGGCGGGTCTCGAACCCGCGGGCTCAGGCGATCCACTCACCTCAGCCTCCCAAAGGCGCGGGATTACAGGCTGAGCCACCAAGACCGGCATGTTTTCAATTCCATTTTGCCATTTTGAAAATGACATGCAGTCGTTCGTTGCTTAACAATAGGTACATGTTCTGAGCAATGCATTGTTAAGCAATTTTGTTATCCTAAACTGATGAACTTACACAAACCTAGATAATATAGCCTACTACACACCTATATGTCTAAGCACACCTATATGCCTAATATAGCCTACTACACACCTATTGTTCCTAAGCAACAAACCTGCATTACATGTTACTATACTCTATACTACAAGCGATTATAGCTCAATGCCTACGACATCCCTAGGTGATAGGAATTTTTCAACTCCCTTATACTCTTACAGGACTACCATCATATATGTTGTCTATCATTGATCTAAACCTATTATGTGGTGCATGACTATACTATAATTTCTTGGAAATACTGCTACAGTTAGCTGTTTTCTGGAGCCTGATGGGAAGACTTCTGCCAACTGTGGTAAGTCTCTAAATCTCAGGATCTTTCTCCATCAGTTTCAACCAGTCCAGCCATTTTTTTCAGACACCTGTGATCACTGCTCCTCTTTGTAAAATATGTTGATTATTACTTGAATTGTGTTATCAATTCACTACACAACAGAATATGTCAGATAGCTCTATGAAGAAATACAAAAATAAAGGGAAATATATAATCCAGACTACACTGGCCTAATAGCATTACCTGGGCACAGTAAGAATGAAAGAAGTGCTTTGCCATTGCACCTAATAGAAATCTTCCCTATCTCTGAGCATGTTGCTAAAACAGAAATAGCAACAAGGAAATGGAAAATGAAGACAGTACTCAGGTAATTAATGATAGACTAAGTAGATCAGGCTCTTTGAGACCAGTAAGAAATCTGTACTTATTTATACCACCTTTTTGACATAAGCCGATAATGGTTTTTGAAAACAGGCTCTCATAAATTCTTTCAAAAACAAAGGAAAGATGAACTAGAACAGACTTGACTGTCTCTGAGTCTGCAACTGCACCAGTGTAGATGTCCTATACTAAATATCCTGTTTGCTCAGTGGGTCATCAATCTTTTATTTTAAAGTGTCATCTTTCAGCTGGGCGAGGTGGCTCAAGCCTGTAACCCCAGCACTTTGGGGGACCGAGGTTAGGGGATTGCCTGAACCCACAGGTTCAAGAACAGCCTGGGCAACTTGACGAGACCTCATCTCTACAATTAAAAAAAAAAAAATTAGCCAGGCATGGTAGCGCACGCCTGTAGTTCCAGCTACTTGGAAGGCTGAGGCAGAAGGATCACAGGAGCCCAGCAGGTTGACTCTGGAGTGGCCGTGAGCATGCCACTGCACTCCAGCTTGGGTGATGGATTAAGACACCAATTCCAATAAATAAATAAATATAAATAAAGTGTCATATTTCAACATCCTAAAGAATTAGTGTTGCACTGAGCTCACCGGCAATTTCTAGTCTATACAATATGATTTGGTTGATCATTTTGACAGTCTGTTACTAAGCACGTGCTTGAATTACTCACATCCAGCTTATAACAAGGTTTAAAGTGGTTTGTGTGTAGAAAAATAATATTCTCTGATACAGTTTGGAGTAGTTAGTAGTTTAACACCAGCCAAATGACTTTGAAGACATAGATTGCGGTTTCCCTGTTTAACTGGTGTAGATGTTTTGAGTTACAGTTGGAATACTTTGTTCACCAGACCATAATCTAGGACTTCCTCTTTCTGAGACAATTGGATTCTGCGTGTTCTGAAGCCAATGGCCCTGACCCTGCTTTGGCATTTTATCAATGGGCTGTGAAATTACTGGGTGAGAGAGTTCAGAAAGGCAAAGGCATGATCTAAATTTATCTACTTCTAAAAAGTTCATCACAAACAAAAAAACAAATGATCAACTAACACTAGATCAGCAATGCTATCTTTTTAATTATGCTAGAATATTTTAAATTTGATGTGTATCATGAAGTAAAATGTTTACTTCTATAATTGCTAACATTTTTATTGTAAACATTCTTCTGTTCTAAGTTTAGCGAGAAGCAATTATGATTTGAATGGCATATCTTGGCTCTAAATGGTTTCTTTATTTGGAAAGCAGTAACTTTGTTTCAGAAGGAAAATAAATATTTGGCATGGTGACGGCTTGAGATTATTTTTTCACTACCAAAAATCTTTGTCCTTTTCTATTCTTTGTCTTCTGAATCACTGAATAAATTTTAAGACAATGTTATATCTTCCTAATTAGGAATCATTTTTAAAATTCAGTTGGGGAAGTAAAAAATTTATGAATCAGTTTAATTGAGAATTTAATGACATTTGTAGCGCTACAATTGTTTAAACTGATTTAATTTCAAATTTATTTAGGGACAGGCTTGAAATATGCATGCTTATTTTCTCCTTCAAGTTTCCAGATAGCTTATTTTATGTTCTAGCAGAAAGGAGTATTTCATATGGACAGGGCAGTTAGACAGAGAGAGTGGTGGAGGAATTTTAAGAGAGGCATAAAAAAATGGACTTCATTTTCACTCAGACTTTCAGGAGATGAAAGACATGACAAGGAAGACTTGCATGGGCCGTCTCCTCAAGCAACCACACTAAAATGCACAAAAGTACTTAATATAGCAGGCAACTAGAATTCTTAAAGTCAGTACGATGGTTTAAATGATGACATCTGCTCCAAAGTTCATGTTGAAACTGAATTCCCAATGCAGCAGTATTACGAGATGTGGCCTCTGAGGGGTGATTAAGTCATGAGGGAGATGACTAAGTTTGCATTCATGAATCGGATTAGCACCTTTATAAAAAGGCTTGAGGTTGAAGAGAACATTCTCTTGGCCTTCCTTCCTTTCCACCATGTAAGGATACAGCATTCCCCTCTTCCAAAGGATCTACCATCTTAGAAGCAGAGAGAAGCCCTCAACAGATACCAGTCCTACAGATGCCTTCATCTTTGAATCCCCAGACTCCAGAACCATGAGAAACAAATTTCTATTGCTTATAAATTACCCAGTCCCAAATACCTTGTTATAGCTGCACTAACAGACTAAGATAGTCAAGCATATGCTATTCCTTTAATGTCCTCTGTTTAGCTTTTTGGCTCCTGTGCCAGTGCTGAAATTTTCAGAGTCCCTGTAATGTCCAGTTAGGGAAGGGCAAGAGTCTGGAGTCTGCTGCGTCTGGATCATCTTCCACGCTGCAGAGCTGCTCAGACAAACCTTGTGTGGCTTTGCCAGCTCCTAGAAGAGGAGATTTCTGGGAGAGTAACTCAGTTTCATTCCACCCCAAGGCATCCTAATGTGGTCGAAGGTTGAGGTTTCAAATGAATGATTCAGGATCCAATTCATCGCTGTGTGATTTGGGGTGAGTTATTTAACCTAAGAGTCAGCATCCTGATTTGTGAAATGCAGCTACTCTGCATACTTATCCCACAATGTTGTGGTGAAAAATCGAATGAACTAAAGTTTGTCAAAATCTGGCCCAATGTGGCATAGCAAATACACACATAGAATGTGTTATTGTAAAAAGTGCATTAATTAATTTAAAAGACCTCAGATCCCTGAAAAGTTCTCAAAAAGAATTTACTTTTTCTGGGGAAAGGGTGTCATGGCATATCTGAAACAAAACACAGTGGCTAGCAGATTTCTATTAGCCATAAAACCCGGTACCTAAGATAGATCATTTTGGTGGGCTCTGTTCACAGTGACCTCCAGGCCTGCATGGCAGCCCTGGAGAGGTGACTTGGAACTCTGCTGGAAAACTGCTAGAAAGACTCATCCATCACAGTCTGGCTTCCTCATCACCCATCTGCCCCTATCTATGGGAGGTCAAGGAAGTCGAATAGGCTGACATTATTCCAGGTTGTATTTACTTACTCTCCCTCTTATACCAACAAAAAAGAAAAGAAATATTGAGACTAGAAAAATCCCAAACCTTAATACAGAAATAATAAACTCCTAAACTTTAATAAAAAGAAAAAATTTACTAGAGGAATTAAGGTTAAAAAAGGTGATAATTTTTTGTTAGAAATTATGTCTTCTTTGTCATCCAGACTGGAGTGCTGTGGCGTGATTACAGTTCAGTGCAGCCTCAAAATTCTAGACTCAAGTGATCTTCCCACCTCAGCCTCCTAAGCAGCTGGGATTACAGGTAGAGGCCACTGCACCTGTCTTATAATTTTTTTTTAATAAATGGAGGAAATAGGCCAGGTGCAGTGGCTCACACCTATAATCCCAGCACTTTGGGAGGCCCACCAGGCGGGAGGATCATTTGAGCCCAGGAGTTCAAGACCATCCCAGGAAACAAAAGGAGACCTTGTCTCTACAAAAATTTTAAAAATTAGGCGTGGTGGTGTGCACCTGTAGTCCCAGCTACTCAGGAGACTGAGATGGAAGGATCACTTGAGGCCAAGAGATTGAGGCTGCAGTAAGCTACGATTATGCCACTAAACTCCAGAAATTTTCTGAGCTTTGTAACAGTCGAAGTATGATGGAAAAAAATAAAGATTTCTTAGGTTCCATTTTCTGCAAAAGGCATTAGCCAAATCTTGTCAATGCCTTTCAAATTATAGGCTGTATGCTTGCAACATGTCACACCCTCTGCTACGTGTTCTTCAACAGCAGGTCATCTAATCTTCCCAACCATTCAATGTGGGCTTAGGTCTTATCTCCGAATGGTGGAGGCCAGTATCAAGCACACCTGTGCTTCAAACTGCTCTCTGCATCCCTTCACACAGGCCATGCAAGTGGCCCCTGCACTCTTTGAGAAAGAGTGCAGGGCTTGCATGAAAGTGACACAGAGGAACAAGGGCTATGCAAACCCATGTATCCTGTTAAGGGTTATCTCGCCAGTGAGAGTGTTACAAAAGTCAGATATTAGTTAGTTCTTGTGCAGAGGCCAAAAGGAGTTGAAAAAACGGGTTAAAAGTGAAAAGGAAAGGTAAGTAAAAGAGCATAGAGGAGAGGAGACCAGGCAGTGTGGGAATTAGTCAGCAGTGAAGGCAAGGGCTGCTGAGGTCCAGTGGGGATCTGGAGGAGACAGAATTGCTGAATGTGTTAAAATCACCCCACCTATAGTGCAAGCAGATGGGGGTGGACCAGGACTTCTCTGAGCAGCAAACCCGCCTCTCTTCCTCCACACACAACTTCAGCAAAGCAGCCAGTGTTGAGTGACCTGCCAACATCCCCTCCCCTCCACATAGCCACCCCCGCAGGCAATGTGCTATTTCGTGACACCTGCTCACTTTTTAAAATTCCTTGCAGCTGTCCAGCCTGTACACTTCAACCAGATTTCATCCAGTTTTAAAACTTAGGCTGGAGGGAAGGAAAATAAGGACAGGGGTGAGATATGATTTGCCCAGTCCCAGTGTGATTTGCCCAGTCCCAGCGTGAGTCTGGTTATGAGTTCCTTCATTCAAGCAAAGAATGCGGCAAAAAGACCCTCATTCCCTATTTTAAAAATATTTAGTTCATATTCAGTTTTTTGTGCTTTTTCTTAATTTTTAAGAGTTTAATTATTATGGTTGTATATACTTATAGGGTATGTATAGTGTTTAGATATAGGCATGCAATGTGTAGTGATCAAATCAAGGCCATTGGGGTATCCATCACCTCAAGCACTTATTATTTGTGTTCACAATATACAATATTTTTAAATAGTGTTAACTACGGTCACCCTATTGTACTATCCAACATCAGATCTCATTCATTCTATTTAACTGTATTTTTGTACTCATATTCAGTTTGTTCAGGATAAGTAATCTACCAAACAAAGCACCAGCACTTTTACTTGTAATTGAATCATCATAAGATCATTTGTACATTTAAAAAAATGATGATCATCATAAAAACAAGGTTGGGTGTTAAAAATTAATCTCTTGCAGCTGTCTGCCCTCAAGGTTCTTTGGAGAACACTGGATGGCAGAACATGCACATATGGAAATTACTTGGGTAAGATTTACAGGAGAAGAAAGGGTGTCAGCTGATGAAAATAATCTAGACATATCTCATACATGGATGAGTCCAGAATTTGTAGCTTCCTCTAGAGAAGGATGCTTAACCTCTCACACATGGATCAGGACATCTTAAATAGATGACTTCTCCTTACCCAGTTAATAAGCAGAAAGGGTTTCTCTGGGAGACAGGAGGGAGAAACTAGGAAATATCATCCTATTCCCTTGACTGTAAGACAGCAATTTAATGAGAATCTTGACTTGTTCATTTGATTTTGGAGGTGAGGGAGGGAGGTAGAAGGAAAAGAAAACAAAGAAACCACATTAAGCATGCATGTTGAATGTAAGCCTTATTTCCACTCCAGAAATGTGAAAATGTACTTAGAATCAAGGAAATACATTAATAAAACCAATGATACGTTTTTA
This sequence comes from Carlito syrichta, assembly GCF_000164805.1. Lineage (NCBI taxonomy): Eukaryota > Metazoa > Chordata > Mammalia > Primates > Tarsiidae > Carlito > Carlito syrichta. The sequence continues at coordinate 148,100 of NW_007249498.1, forward strand.
AAACCAGTGTTGGTATTTGCTCTTTACTCATGGTCATTTGATTGCCCCCAATAAGAAAACAAAATTAGGATAAGTTTTCAGAGCTGCCTTGGTTGCATTCCCAGGAAGAAACACCCCTGTGAACCAGAGTTTCTAGCGTGTTTGTCCAAATCATCTTGGGGCTACAATGACACGCTGGGGAGAGGCGGGAAACAGCTAATTTGACTAAAACCTTGAACCTGACTAGAGCTTCATATACTTACTTCATCATTGTGCTTTGTTGGGAGAAGACAGACAAAAGCTAACGCAGGTCTCCTTCCTCAGATGACTCACGGGACTGTCTGTGTCCCTCATCTTGGTGATTTTGTGACAGCTTAGAAATATGAAAAAGTTTGTCCCCATACTTAAACAAAATGGGTTAGGGCTCAGTGTATGGGAAGCAAGAGTCAAGGAAACTCTTTGTCCAACCTGGCAAAGAACTCTGTTTGTAGATTAGATCTCTGGATACCAAGAAAAAAGAGCAGGGAAAGGAGACTATCAGGAAGAGGGAAGCTGAGTATTGGTGGGGAGGGGAAACAAACTGCCTCCAGGACTCACACCCAGCACCAGGAAGAGATTCACTGGAGACCACACTCTAGGGTGCTCCATCGTATGCCCCCAACTTTCTCTCCACCATTGCTCTGACTTGAATGTTTGCATTCCCTCCAAATTCATGTTGAAATGTAATCCCCAGTGCAGCAGTATTGAGATGTGGGCCTTTTAGGAACTAATGGAGCCATACAGGCTCCACCCTCATGGATGGGATTAGTGCCTTATGAAAGGAGTTGAGGGGTTGAGTTCACTCCTTTCGACCCTTCCTTCATGTGAGGACACAGTGTTCATTCGCTCCAGAGGAAGCAACATTCAAGGTGCCATCATGATACCAAATTTACCAGTGCCTTGATCTTAGTTTTTCCAGTCTCCAGAACTGGAGACATACATTCCTGTTGTTTAAAATGTATCTAGTCTCAGGTATTTTGTTATGATATTATGAAACTACTAAGACAACCCTGCTTCTCACTATTCTCCCACAAATACCGCAAGTCTCAGAAGATTTTGCCAAATGGGGCTCTTCACTCTTGACTACACTTGAATATCCCATCTATTCTAGTGTTTGTCCATGCCTAAGCCGATGCTGGCACTTTCATAGAAGGTAAATTCCCAACTATGGCCGGAAAACTTTCCTTCTGTTAATGAACATGTTAAATGCCACCTCACTCATGAAATCTTTCCTAAGTCTACTACCACCTTGTAATCCGTCATTCTTAAACCACTTCTACCACATTTTTGAGTTATGGCCATTTTTGTTCTTGTTCTTTTTTTCTGGTATAATTGCATCCAGAAAAGACGTTTTGTTTTAAACAGTTTCCACCCTCCGAGCACGTAGGACAGTCATTCAAAGTTGTATTAGACGAGTAGTTAACAGAAACTAGATGAAGATTATGAGAAAGAAACTATTTTCATTATTTATTTAAAATTGTGGGGTACAATTCAGGGCTAGGTATACAAATATTCACCGTGCAGTTACCCTTATCGATGAGGTGTGCCCCCCCTTCCCCAGGCAGATATCAACTACTGTCAATCCCACCTCCCACTCCCCAAACCCCCACCCCGCAATTTCCCACCACTTTCAATCCTTAAGAAAGAAGCTATTTAAACCACGGAGATAATTCAGACTTCAGTGGGCACATGCCTAGCAAGATCTTGAGTCAGCAGACCCACCTAAATCACCTTCAGAGGTTTCCATTTTCCCATGTGCCTCTTATTGGGGTGAGATTTTTACCCAGATAAAATACTTAAAAATACTTATTTTCTAGACATCATGATCCCTATAATCAATATCAGTGCTTCACCTGCTGCTTAACCAAAGAAATAATCTGTTCTAGTGCAAAAGACCACATCTGACTGTTCTCAATTTATTTGGAGGCAGGATGTGCAAATGCAATTACATAATTTCCACCTTCTGGCTGAATTGAGACCGTATATCCTAGATTTGATGAGGTCCCACTAAATATTCACTCATATCATGCTAAGCCTAACTCATACACTAGTTAATACACTGATTCACACACTGACTCATCTACTTTCCTGGAGTAGTTAAAAGATTGTTCACTGGGACCCATTTATCCCTTCCTGGATCTTGCTAGTCTCCACCTGGCACTTAGGGAGCACTTACTTACTAATTATTCATAGATTCAGGAAAAGTTAGAGAGGAGACTCTAAAGCCTGATTTTATTTTTTTCTATTGCTGTAAAAGACATTATTGAGACAATGGGCAAGACCTAATGGATAATAAAATTGAATTGATGTTAATTTCCTGATTGAAAATTGTTAATTGACTGCATAAAAAAAAGTCTTTTATAAGACACACACTGAAATATTTCAAAGTAAAGAAAAACCATGCCTGCAACTTTCTCTTAAAGAATATAGGAGAAAAATATGTGTTTATGAACACACACACACACACACACACACACACATAAATGTTAACACTTGAATCTAGGTGAAGGTATTCAGAAAATCTTTGCACTATTCTTGCAACTTTTGTGTACATCTGAAATTATGTAAAAAGAAAAAACCGTATGGGGGAGGAGGCGCTTTGCGACTGGCAGATAAGTCTTTTGGTCCCCAGCCCACCCTCCCTTAGCCTCAGTAGGTCAGAAAGGTTTCAAATGGCCTGTGCCCAAGTACAAAGGTCACCAACATCCAACAGCAAGGAAAACTCCCACACATGTAGCTACAACGGACCTGAGTTATGACCAACCTGGGATTCTGTCAGTTCTCTTCCCCATCTATATCTGGAAATCCAGAGCTCCTCCAAGTAAGATAGCCTTCAATTTTCTCAACTTCCTCTAAACAGAGAATTCCAGAAATGCTGGAAAATAGCAGTAGTAGTAATAATAGTGACAATTATTCATTGACTGCCTGCCATGTGCCAGGCACTGTATTTAGAATTTTTCATCTATTTTCAAGTCTCCTCCTTACAAACCCCTAGGATCTAAATACTATTATTTTATGTATGTTACTGCTGAGATAGCCCATACTTGCAAGGACTAAATAACTCATCCAAGCTAGTAAGCGGTATGATAGACCAGGTCTTGAGAGAAGCAGATGCCCAGAAGGGAGTGAAAGTGAAAGAGATTTTATTGAGGGAAACACCTGTAAAAGATAAAGGAAGAAAGAAGCAGTAGTGGGTAGGGTGAGCCTTAGACAGTCATGCAGCTCAGACTCCTAGGAAGGAGAAGAGGAGGAAAGGAGGGCCCTTGAAGTAGAGTTTGAGCAATTAAATGACAGCCCACCGACTCAAATTAGCAAAGGAGAGGTTTATTAGTCAAGGGCCTTGCTGGCCAGCAGCTGCGTGCAGGGAACTAGTTCCCAGCAAGCAGCGAGCTACAACACAGGGCTGTCTTATATAGTTTAGATTTACATTCTGGCGGGCTAAAGATAGAACTTGGGACTTCCCAGAGTTCTTATCGCAACATTCTGGAGGCCTGGGCAAGCAAGCAAGTTTACAGGAGCAGATGTAGCTGGTTATACAGGTGCGGCAGATAAGGGTGCAATAAATTGCGTAATGTCTGCAGAGAAAGTTTCTGGGAAAGGAGTAATGCCTGCCTCAAGGTTAGAGCTATTCCTGCTTTTTGCCCTTACATTTCTTTCTTTGTTCTCTCTGTTCCTTCTTACACCCTCTACTCCAATTCTTAAAGAAGTGTCCTTTGACTTGGGATGGAAAGAAGTAAACTTATGACTTTAATGTGTTAAGGAACTAGGATACGGGTGCGGGGGGGGGGTGCCCATCCTTTAACCGTGAGCACTTCTTTCATAATTCTGCAGTCAATACAGGAAGATAGTGCTGACATCTGCTTCTGGTGAGGTCCTAGGAGGCTTGCAGTCATGGCAGAAGGCAAAAGGGGAGCGGGTGTGTCACATGGTAAGACTGGAAACAAGAGAGAGATGGGAGGTGCCAGCCTTGTTTAAACAACCAACTCGTGTGTGAACCAACAGAGCAAGAACTCCTTATTACCCCTAGTCCTAACTCGAACCCGAACCCTAATCCTAACCCTAACCCTAACCCTAACTAACCCTAACCAAGCCATTCATAAGGGATCCTTCCCCATGACCCAAGCCCCTCCCACTAGACCCCATCTCCAGCATTGGGGATCACATTTCAACACAAGATTTGGAGGGGACTGACATCCAAACTATATCAACTCCCATCCTGTAATAAAGTTCTTATAAATAACAGTCTTATATTAAAAATTCTGAGTCTGTGGTCTTATTTTCCATTCGCTTATGCAATCACATTGCCTCAGAGATACTGCCAAGTGCTCTGTAGTTCAGCAGGTTGCCAAGTTAATTAATCAGGCCCGATATTTTTCCTAGCCAATTTCTTGGTGCTGGAGAACATCAATCTTTAATCACAACTTCATGGTGAAGAGTATCATTCCAGCAATGATAAACCTTTAGATCCACATGGAATTACCAGGGGTCACATTTTGCATCAAGAAAAGATGAGGTATCATGCAGGGAAATAAGAATAGCATCAGTCATGGGCCCTGAGACAAATGTTTTACCTAAAGCTCTTAGGGCCTATATCAAGAAAGCATTTTCATACAAACTCAAAAGACGCCCACCATTTATTATTTCATTTAAGCTTAGATTATTTTTAATAATCTGGTCTGTGAGTGACAAGTCCTTGGCATAAGTAACATGCCCCTTATACTTTTACAAAAACATGCTAATGCTATAATGATTAATAACATACAAATATACCTCAAAACATGGCTAAGGTCAGAATAGATATTACCATCAGGTTATTCTTCAATCAATCGATACTAAAAGTACAACTTCCAGCACATAGAAGGTAGTCATGCTTTTCTTAGTTTCAAAATGGGTCTCACATTTTAAAAAGTTGGGAACTGCTAATTTAAGTGATGCTCTATACTATTAAATACCTTGTACACTAATGTAAAGGCCCCCAGAATCCCTGGACTAGGGATTTCAGAAAATTGATATCACATTCTTTTTTTTTTTTTTTTGATTTGCAGTCTCACTCTTGTCACCCAGGCTGGAGTGCAGTGGCACACTCACAGCCACCGCAGCCTCGACCTGCTGGGCTCAGGCTATCCTTCCACCTCAGCCTTCCAAGTAGCTGGAACTACAGACACACGCCACCACACCTGGCTAGTTTTTGTGATTTATTGTAGAGACAAGGTCTCACAAAGTTTCTCAGGCTAGTCTCAAAACCCCAGACTCAGGCAATCCTCTTGCCTTGGCCTCCCAATGTGCTGGAATTACAGGCTGAGCCACAGCACCCAGCCAATATCACATTCTCAATAAATTCTTTTGAGTACTCCCAAATTCACCTGGAAAGGCAAAAAATACATCCATTTACAATCTGTAAGATAAATAAATATTAGCATGGAATATCACCGCCAGTATGTTAATTAATGAAACAAAATGAAAAGACTGGGTATTATTTGTGTGTTCTTTGATGCAAAATCTAGGCTACAAATTCTGTGATCAAATTTCGTTTTGGAAATCAAATTTGATTTTCTCCCCTCTGATTTAGTACCAGTCTATTCTATTTGTTTCTGAATCCTCACAGCGTGGTACAAATTGGCACCACTCAGAGGAATACAGAAGTGTGGGCAGTTAAATTGGCCGTTTTCACACCTATATGTAAAGCTCTCCTACGCAGCAATCATTCAGAAACCATCCAGTTAACAAATTACCATTTCATTTCAAAAGTAAGCCAAAGCCATTCAGAGAACACTGAAGTTTTCGAAATAAAAATATTTTTCCAAAAATATAATATCTTAGAAAATGTTTTGCCTATTCACTGGCGACTTCTTGATGCAAATAGGAGTCTGGGGTCTCAAATGTGTGCCTGCTCCCTTGATGTTGCAGAAATCATAAACAGTACAACTAAGTCCTTAGATGGGGATACAGTGAGAATGCATAGATTTGCAAGAGAATGCATAGATTTGCAAGCAAATGCCGCCTATTCTAGCATGATTTAAGGGGGTCTAGGCCTCCTTCTATATTATTTAAATCTTATTCAGCCATGTAATCTCCAGTATACACACACAGATGCCTAGACATACACACACATACACGCAGAACCCTTACTTATCTTCACCACTAATCCATTATCTTGTGTCATATATCACCCTGGTGATTTTTTTTAGATGAAAGTTTTTCTATTCTAAATCACCTCTGAAGTCCCTAGTGCCTTATTTGGAATTAGTTTTTATCAGATCACAATGCAGATTTATCCCCTTGAAGTTGAAGTCATTTTCAGGTTACAGATTCTCCAATTCTCCTGCCAATGAGAACATGGAGCACCTTGTGGGAGGTGGGAGTCAGAGACTCGGTGAAAAACAGAGCTAGAAGAACTGGGGAAATGTTCCAAGAATGAGGAAAACAGGGACTGAGACTCTACAAAGTGCCAGGTATTGCACCAAAGATGAAAGGTAAATAAATCTCATAATCCTTGCTAATTTTATAAATGCTCCATTAAAGGTACATATTTAAAAATACATTATAGACGGTACAGTGGCTTATACCTATAATCTCAGCACTTTGGGAGGCTGAGGCACGAGGATCACTTGAGGTTAGGCATTCAAGACCAGCCAAGGCAACATAGGGAGACCCTGGCTCTACAAAAAAATTTAAAAATTAGTTTGAGCCCAGAGTTCAAGGTGACAATGGGCTATGATTGCACCACTGCATTCCAGCCTGGGTGACAGAGCAAGATCATGTCTCTAAAGTATAAGGCTAAAGTTTAGAGACTTGACACAAGCAGAATTTCATTTGTTATATAATCAAGCTCTATATTTTATAATCAAGTCTTTACTATAATGTGGGAAGTTATCCAAAATATACAAACATAATAACTACAATTTCCTGATGTGTTCTCTATATGCCCAATTCCATGCCTAATACTTTATATGGCCATTGTAAAAATTAATATATAAATATATAATTAATATACATGTGTTAAGTGAATATATATAAGAATGAATATATATACATATATATATTCACCCAATGGAAACAGATTGGTTTGCTCAAAGATCTTCACCTAATGATCAGTTAACTCAAATTCAGCCCACTTTTTAAAAACGGATTTTAAAGATGTGGGGAACTTCAAGATTAGGTAGATAAGTGGTCATCATACAGATAAAGCTTGAGCCTCCCATTGGTCCCTACTTCACCTGGTTTGAGATCAAGTACCTTTATTAATGTTATGTGCCCCACCTCCCTTCCCTGGCAGTTTCCCACTATTGCCAATCCTTTCCTTATAATATTATGATAAATGTTTAAGGTCCACATGAGTGACAACATGTGGTGTTCAGTTCTTTGTGATAGATCACTGAGTATGATAGACTCTAAATCCATCCAAGTTGCTGTGAAGTCCATATGTTTGTCCTTCTTTATGGCTGCATAATATTCCATTGTGTATATGTACCACATTTTATTTTATCCAGTCCACTTTCTATGGGGAGCATAGTTGGTTCCATGTTTTTGCTATTGTGAATAATGCTTCAGTAAACATGTGTGTACAGATATCTTTTTTATAGAATGATTTGAGTTCCTCTGGGTATATTCCCAGAAGAGGGATTGCTGGGTCATATGGAAGATTGATTTTTAGATCTTTTAGGAATTGCCACACTGTTTTCCACAAAGGGTGTACTAACTTTCACCCCTACCAACAGTGTAGAAGTGTTCCCTTTTCCCCACATCCTCGCCATCATCTGTTTTTCTTTTAGATATTAATGATAGCCTTCCTGACTGGAGTTAGGTGATATCCCGATGTGGTTCTAATCTGCATTTCTTTGATGATTAGTGAGGCTGAGTATTTTTTCATGTATCTGTTGGCGGCTTGTATATCTTCTTTTGAGAAGTGTCTATTCATGTCTTGTGACCACTTTTTAATAGGGCTATTTGTTTTTTTCTTTTCAGCATGTTTGAGTTCCTTGTAACTTCTAGATGCTAGGCCTTTGTCAGATATACAGTTGGCAAATTTTTTTTCCCCATTCTGTGGGCTGTTTCTCCACTCTTGATGGTTTCTTTGGCATTGCAGAAGCTTGTCAGTTTGACAAGGTCCCACTTGCCTATCTTATCTCTTATGGCATGGGTATTTGGGATTTTGATCAGGAATTAGTTTGGTTGACAATTCCAATTTCCTAAGATTCTTATAGTTTGAGGTTTTATTTTTAGGTCTTTGATCCATTTAGAGTTGATTCTTGTGCATGGTAGTAGGTAGAGGTCCCATTTCAATATTCTGCATGTGGCCAGTCAGTTTTCCCAGCACCATTACTGAATAAGTTCTCCTCTCCCTAGTTGTTGTTGGTGGAGGCTTTGTCAAAGATGAGTTGGTGGAGAAAATGAAGTTTTGCTTATGGAATCTCTGTCCTGTTCCATGGGTCTATATGCCTGTTCTTGTAACGATACCAGGCCATTTTGATTATTGTAGCCTTATAATAAATTTTAAAGTCTGGAAGTGTGATATCTCCCACTTTGTTTCTTTTGCTGAAGACTGTTTTGGTTATTTGTGGTCTTTTATGTTTCTGTATGAATTTATGTATTGCTTTCCAGGTCTGAGAAGAATGATGTTGGTCAACCCACTTTTGATTACTTATTTATCTGTTCTGATGTTATACTCTTTTGTCTCTTTTGGGCATAAACTCATGATGCAGTTTGAAATTCCCGGGATAAATTCAACTCATGTGAGATTCTCAGGCATAATTCTCTCCAGTTGTTTGATGTATTTGTGGGATGATCCCAGTCAGTAGTCTGGATCAGAGATGTAAGGGTGATGCTGCACACCCTTGTGCATTTTGACATATTAAACCTGAGAAAACACAGGATGAGTCTCCTGGGTAATTACTTTAAGGCTATATAAATTTGGCATCTACAGCTTAATAAAGTTACTGCTGCTCCAAATTCTGTACACCAAATGTGAAATGTCTTATTACTTAAGAGAATTCCATTCACTGATTTTCATTCATACATTCTACAAATATTTATTAAGTGCCACTATGCTAGATGCTGGTGGAACACTATGGTGTGGCAGAGAGAGGTAACTGCCACCAAAAGTTGATGCTTCTCCTTCCACAGTGTTGAGATGCTCCTTGGAAGTGGCTACTCAGCCAGGAGTTATACTTCCCCAACACCCTTGCACCTAAGATAGAAGCATGTGAGTATTTCTTGCTATCAGAATGTGTTTGGAAGTTATGTGCGTTGCTTCTGGGTCAAGGAAATCATAAGTTGATGCCTTTTCTATCTTTTCTTTCTCCTGCTGGAAGCAGAGGACTCTAAAGTTTTAGGGGATAATGGAATCAAAAGAGAAAGGGCCTGGGTGCCTGAATAACCACATGGAGGAAAGTCACTCACCACCTAAGTGAGGATAAGGAGGACTTAACTGTGCAAAGAAGAAAAGAAAGAAAGGAAAAAGCATGCACTAAGAGAGTACTTTCTTAGTAGGAAAGGACATATGTGAGTAACTAAAAGAGACCAGCATGACTCTGTTGACTTCAGCAACTAGTTGTCACAAACCATGCAAGCCTGGGCATGGTCATCAAAGGCATTAGAAAATAACAAATTCTGACTAAGGTAAAAAAAAAAAAAAAATAGCAAAAAATAAATGGGCAATAACACCTGCCCCAACATAGAAGTTATTGGAATTACTTGTACTCCATTGCCCATTACACTGGCTACCTTTATTGTAGATATTTCTTTACATTTTATAATCCAGTATGATATTATGAACTTGAGATAGTGAAAGATGAAATGTTCAAAGCAGGGATATGTCCTCAGAGATACAAAAGGGCCTAATTGTTCGTAAAACGCTCAAGACTTAAAAATATATATTAGAAAAATTTTAAATGTGGATAATCTTTTTTTAATTTAGGAGTCTGTAAACTGGGCACAGTGGCTTAAGCCTGTAATCCCAGCATTTTGGAAGGCTGAAAAGAGAGGATTGCTTGACCCATGGGTTTGAGACCAGCCTAGGCAACATGACGAGACCTTATCTCTACAATAAGTCAAAAAATTAGCCAGGCGTGGTGGTGCATGCCTATAGTTCCAGCTACTTGGGAGACTGAAGTGGAAGGATGGCCTGAGCCAAGCAGGTCAGGTAGCCATGAGTGTGTCACTGTACTCCAGCCTGGGTGACAGAGTGAGATTCTGACTCAAAAAAAAAAAAAAAAAAGTAGGAGTCTGTGACTCCTGAAACTGCAGGCAAAAGTTTGTGGTTATGTATATAGATGCATTTTTCTAGGGATATGTTCCACAGTATACATCTGAGTCTATTAGATTAAGCGCTAAGTGGATCAGTGTCTAAAAATACTTAAAAAGAAAAAGCAAATTGAACCCTCCAGATGATACAAAAACATTAATAAAGTGCTGAATTTTCAGTGGGCTGGTAATTAGGCAGGGACAGGTTTTAGGAAAATCATCCCAAACTCATCCAATAAACTCAGGATCCTTCCAGTTCTTATTTCATTAGTACAAGCAATATATCCTCAGAGGCCAAATTTTATCTCCCATAACAGATTGGAAAAAGAAGAAATGAGAATTAGAAAATTTAAGAGCCTCATTCAGAATTTGCAGGAGAATCCAAGGACTTCTTAAGTCACTATTTTTTTTTTCTCTTAATCATCCAGTTATTCCCATAAAATTGAAATGGATGTCAAGAGAGCTCTTACCCTCAGAATTTAAATCTCTTCTGTGTATTAGGGCCCAATGTTTGCAGTGATTAACTTAATGGGAAAGTTCTCTCCAATTAGCCAAAATCTACAATTCTTCTCTACCTTTAAAAAGAGCAAACATGTTTAATAATCCCCAATTTGCAAAGCAATCAGTCTGAGGAATTCAGAATTCCTCAGTCATTTAGAATTCTCTGTGAGTTGTATTTCCAACAAATTTCAGGACCACATTTTCCAATTGCATATCTAACATAAGAAGAAAGCTGTTTTCAGACATGATTTTTTTCCCACTATTATAAGATTGTTCACCTTTCTATTAGAAATTGTCACATCATTTGCAAGACCTTTGTAAACAGATGATTCAGTCTTTTAGAATTTCATAGACAGGAAACTGCTGCTAAATTTAGCAAGAGATGCCTAACATCTAAATGGTGACAGTAGTTTAGTAAGAAGGCCACAATAACAATCAAACCCTAGCAGATCAAGAAACCATATTTTGTTACTTGATCAAGGGCAAAGTGGGCACAAGAAGACTGGTTCATTAGGTAGGCTATAATAGTGTTTTTGATTATTTACCTTGAGAAATATAACTGTCAAATAAATTGGTAGATTCATATCTGAAAATCAGCACATTCTTTCCAAGTCTCTCAGGAAAACAAAATTGCTACCTCAAGATTGTTTGGTAAGCATAGATCCAAACGCAAGGAATTAGATGATTTCGGTAGCTAGTGGTAATCAAGTTATGATTGTTTTATGAGCTCACCTAAGTCAGAGGAGTATTCTGGCAACTCACATCTCCAGAATACGAGATCACTCTCCATCCCACCCTGAAAATTATAACTGGATTCTACCTCTCGCTTTAAAACAGAGCACTATGCTGTCTTGCTCCAACATTCATTCTTCCCATTCTTTCCTAGGAACAGAATCTTGTTTTTTAATTGGGCATATTGTCGCTAAAAAAATTTTTTAAAAATTACCTTTCCCAGTGTGAATTGTGACCATATCACTAAGTTTGGACAATGAGATCTAAATGATGACTGGCTTACAGCAGACCAACATTCCCACTGAGAACAAATAGAAAATCCAAAGAAAAATACAAAACAAGCAAACAACAAATATGTTTAAAGCCATTAAAGGCATACCAAAGTCACCAGAATTATAGAAACTGACTATTTTAGTCCATGTTATAACAAACTGCTATGACGAAATACCATAGACTTGGGTAGCTTATAAAGAATAGAATTGAGCTGGGCTCGGTGGCTCAGCCTGTAATCCCACGCCTTTGGGAGGCTGAGGTGAG
>NW_007249498.1:160274-191773 GCF_000164805.1 Carlito syrichta
CAGGAGTAGCCACTGCACTCCAGTCTGGGTGACAGAGTGAGACTCCAACTCAAACAACAACAACAAAAAAGACTAGAATTTATCAGTTCTGGAGGTTGGAAGATTCAAGATCAAGGTGCCAGGAAATTCAGTGTCTGATGAAGGCCCATTTACTGGTTCATAGAAATGATCCCATGTCCTCACACGGTAGAAAGGGCTAGCTAGCCCTCCATGTTCATTTTAAGAGCACTAATCCCATTCATGAGGGCTCCACTCTCCTGACCTAATCATGCCCCAAAATTCCCACTTCCAGACACCATCACTTTGGTGGTTGGGTTTTAACACACAAATTTTTGGGGGTTACAAACATTCAGACCAGAGCAGGGACCACAATTTTTAAAAGTGAGAAACAATAGAAAGTGAGTTGATCATTTGGGGCTGCTTTTTCTGTGAAGGTATTTGCTCATTCTGAGCCAGAACCAGAGACTGAGATTCTAGGCTTTGCACATATAGGGGAATGCTAAAGAGGGTGAGGAGAGAAACAAGCAGAGATTTCGATGGTTTCATGAAACTGGGGAGTCAAAATCAGAAGTAACATAGGCCAAGACTCTGAGGAAGACAAGAGTAGAGAACTAAACCTAACACGTGGCTGGTTTTGCCTTTAACCATTTGCCAAATTCTGAAACTACACAGAACAGGAGACTACAGAGCTAAGTAGAAAGACTCTGGAAAACAGAATGGAGTTTTTGGCTAAAAGGCAAGGATTAGAACTCAGAATTTTCCAGGTGCCCAGAAAGCATATCAGGGCTCTTACATGGAAGCTCTGGAGGACCACACATTAGAAGCAGAAGAGAACAGAGGTAAACAGAGACTTACCAAAACTAAAGTGCCTAAATAGAATAAGATAACCAGACCCAAATCATTCTGCTTAAGAAAATGGTAAATAATTTTTGGAGGAAGATAAAATCATCTGGCGGCTCTACAGTAACAAATAATATTTGGCATTCAATCAAAATTACTACACATTCCAAGAGACAGTACCATATGACTTACAATGAATAGAAAAATTAGACAACAGATAAAGACTGTAGATGGTTCTTATATTATAGTTATCAAAGATTTTTAGAATAGCAATCATTAATATGTTAGAGAAAATAGATAAAGAATTTTATTATAGAATTAGAATCTATAAAAATAATCAAATGAAATTTCTAGGACTGAAAAACATAATACCTGACACTAAAAATTCAATACATGTGGACTGGGCATGAGCCATCACTCATATCTTTAATTCCAGCACTTTGAGAGATCAAGACAAGATGATCATATGAGCCCAAGAGTTTGAGACTACGGTGAACTCTGATTTATGCATCACAGTTCAGCCTGGGCAACAGAATGAAGCCTTGTTGCTTAAATAAAAATAAAATTCTATAGCACATGGGCTTAACAGGAGATTAGAGATAGCAATATAGAGGATTAGTGAGGTGGATGACAAGTTACTTGGAAATATCTAGAGTGAAGCACTAAGAGAAAAAAACAGATGGACAATTTAGAAGAATGTAAGGTACACAATAAAAACCTTAACATAAATTTAATTGGGTTCACAAAAGGACAGAAGAAAGAATAGAGGAGAAAATTGAGGAAATTATGGCCAAGAATTTCAAAAAGAAATGGGGGGAAAAAATCACTCTATAGAGAAACTGAAAAAAAAATTACCTTCAAAAACAATAACAATAACAAATAAAATGGAAAGTAATTTATCAATAGAACTTCTAAAAGCCAGAAACCATAATGAGATAGTGTATTAAAAGCAATTAAAGAAAACTTTCAGTCTAAAACTTATATCCAGCATATTCTTCAAAAATGAAAGCAAAACAAAAATGTTTTCACACAAATAAAGCAGACAATTTATAACAGCAAACCTGCACTAAGAGACATACTAAAGAAAGTTATTCAGACAGAAAGAAAACTATTTTAGATTGAAACACATAAAAGCAGGAAGTAAAGAAAAGCAATAGAAATGATATAAAAATGAAATATTGAATATACAAAATAATAATAATGTCTTTCACAGTTTAAAATATGTATAAAAATAAAATGTAAAAGTTAGCAGGGGGGTATTTAAGTTAAAAGTATCTAAAGTTTTAACTCATCAGAAAAGTGGTAAAAGATAATCCATATTTGACCATATAATTAATCAAGGCTGCATGCTGAAATCTCTATTATAACCCCAGAAAAAAATAGTAAAAAAAAATGTAAAAATTAAAGTTAATAGAGAGGGAAATGGAATGATAAAATGTATTTAATTAATCCAAAAAAAGTTTTAAAAAGAAAGAGGAAAAGACGAATAGGTTAGTCAAATAGACAGTTGATATGTGAAGCCAAATATAACAGTAATCACATGTAAATGAACCTATTACAAATATAGGCTCAATAATATATCTTAAATACTCCAAATATTTTCCTTAGTCGGTTTGGGCTGCTATAACAAGGTACCATAGACTGGATGGCTGATAAACAACAGAATTCATTTCTCACTGTCTGGGGGACAAAAGGCTGAGATCGGAGTACCAGTATGGTTAGGCTCTGGTGAGAGCCCTCTTTGGGGTTGCAAATTGTCCACTTATTGTATGACAGAAAAAGGAGGAGCTAGTTTTCTGGCTGTTTCTTATAGGGGCACTAATCTCATTCATGAGGGCTTCGCCCTCATGCTCTAATCACTTCCCAAAGGCCAAATAGCAATCCAAATAGCATCACATTTGGGATAAGACTTTAATATATGAATTTTGTGGGGGACACATTCAGTCCGTGTTTGGAAAAATACATAACAAACTGCTAGCTGGGTCAATTCTGAGAAGTAAAAGGGGTTGCAGGGAAAATAAAGAGAAGGATTTTGTTTTCCAAAATTTGGGGAAATGTTTTTAATAAGTATGTTTTATTTTTGAATTAAAAGAACAAAAATCTGATCAATATTTTGTATACATATTTATCTAGCCAATTATTCTACATGTTTTGTACATTTCTTCCTACAGACCACATATATTTCTCTTTAAGAATATTTAATGTTGGCTTTTGCTTGTTTGTTTTGTTTTAGAATCAGGAGGTGCAAGTGCATATTTGTTATATGGACTTATCATTTAATGGTGGGGATTGGGTCTCAGATGGCCCATTCCCCAGATAGTGACCATTGTACTCAAGAGGTAATTTCTGAACCCTAGGCCCTTTCCCCATCTCTCCCCTTATTGATGTCCCCAGTGTTTATGATTTCCATTTCTGTGGCCATTTAGCTTGTGCAAATAAGTGAGAACACGTGGTGTTTGACTTTCTGAGTTAGTTCACTTAGGATGATATTCTCCAGCTCCGTCCATGTTGCTATAAATTACATGATTTCATTCTTTTGTATGGCTTCATAGTATTCCATGGTGTATATATGCCATATTTTCTTTATCCAGTCAAAGATTGGTGGGCACTTAGGTTGATTCCATGATTCTGCTATTGTGAATAATGCTACAACGAACATGCGAGTACAGATCTCTTTCTTATATAATGATTTCTTCTCCTTTGGGTAGATCATGAGTAGTGGGATTGCTGGGTCAAATGGTATTTCAATTTTTAGTCCTCTGAGAAATCTTCATACTGCTTTCCCTAGAGACTGAACAAGTTTACAATCCCACCAACAGTAATCACTGTTTCCTTTTCTTGGTAACCATGCCAACTTATGTTGTTCTTGAACTTTTAATGATAGCCATTCTGACTGGGGTAAAGTGATACATCATTGTGGTTTCAACTTGCATTTATCTGATGATTAGTGATGTTGAGCATTTTTTCATATTTTTTTTGGCCGCTTATGCACCTTCTTTTGAGAAGTGTCTATTCATCTCCTTTGCTTGCTTTTTGATTAAGCTGTTTGTTTGTTTTCATGTTGAGTTGTTTGAGTTCCTTGTAGATTCTGGATATTAGTCCTTTGTCTAAGGTATAGCTTGTAAATATTTTTTCCTAGTCCATAGATTTTCTGTTCATTCTGTTGATTGTTTCTTTTGCTGAGCAGTTTTTTCATTTCAGTCCCATTTGACTCTTTTTGTTATTGTTACAATTGCTTTTAGGGTCTTTATCACAAATTATTTGCCTAAGCTTTTCTAGGTTTTCTTCCAGGATTTTTATAGTTTCAGATATTATATTTAAGTTTTTGATCCGTCCTGAGTTAATTTTTATATATGGTGAGAGGAAGGGATCTGGTTTCATTCTTCTGCATATGGTTAGTTTTCCCAGAACCCTTTGTCAAATAGAATGTACTTTCTCTGTTGTTTCTTTTTGTCAGCTTTGTCAAAGATTGTTGGCTGTAGGTATGAGGCTTTATTTCTGGGTTCTCTGTTCTGTTCCATGTATCCATGTCTTGTACCAGAAAAATGTTCTTTTAGTTCTATAGCCTTTGTTGTATAATTTGACATCAGGCAGTGTGACGTCTCTGCATTTGTTCTTTTCACTTAGGATTGTTTTGACTTTTCAGGCTCTTTTTTGGTTCCAAGTACACTTTAAGATTGTTCTTTCTAGTTGTGTGAAAAATGATGTTGCTATTTTGATAGGGGTTGCATTGAATCTGTAGATTGTTTTGAGCAGTATGGTCATTAACAATATTGAGTCTTCCAATCCATGAGCATAGGTCATTCTTCCATTTATTTGTGTCATCTACAATTTCTTTCATCAGTGTCTTATAGCTTTCCTTGCACAGACCTTCCACCTCCTGAGTTAGGTGTATTCCTGGGATTGAGTCACCTTAGGTGTTATCTGTGTATACAAACACTACTGATTTTTATACATTGATTTTGTATCCTGAGACTTTACTAAAGTCATTTATCAGATTTAGAAGTCTCTTGGAGTGGGCGTAATGGTTTTCTAGGTATACAATCATGTCATCAGTGAAAAGGGATAGTTTGACTTCCTCCTTGCCAATTTGAATGCCTTTTATTTCTTTCTCTTGCCAGATTCTTCTTGCTAGGACTTGCAGCTCAATGTTGAATAAGAATGGCGAGAGTGGGCTTCTTCATCTTTTCCTAGTTCCAAGGGAAAATGTTTTTAACTTTTCCCCATTAAGTATGATGTTGGCTGTGGGTTTGTTTTATGTGACTTTTATTATTTTGGCATATGTTCCTTCAGTACCTAGTTTGTTGGGGTTTTTTTGTTTTATTTTGTTTTATTTTGTTTTTTTGAGTTGGAGTCTCACTCGGTCGCCCAGACTGGAGTGCAGTGGCCATTCCCGGCCACCTCAGCCTCGACCTGCTGGGCTCCGGCGATCCTTCCACCTCAGCCTTCCAAGTAATCGGAATTACAGGCATGCGCTACCACACCCGGCTGATTTTTTTTGGTTTATTGCAGAGATGAGGTCTCGCTGCCCAGGTGGGTCTCAAACCCGCGAGCTCAGGAGTTTGTTGGTTTTTATCATGAAGGAATTGGGTTCTATTTCATGTCTTTTCTTTTTTTTTCAGATTGGAAAATATAGTTTATTTAGAAAGTAAATTAGAGAGAGAGAGAGAAGAGAGAGGAGATTCACTTCCCAAAGGCAGGGAGTGGGCCAAAGCTTGGAAAACATGGCCTGGTCATAGCTCAATGAACACATGGCCTGGCCCGTGCTTAACAAAAACAATGGCCATATTAAATGTCTTTTCTTCATCTATTGAGAGGATCATGATCTTTGTTCTTACTCTGTTTATGTGGTGAATCACATTTATTGATTTGTGCATATTGAACCACTCTTGGATGCCTGGAATAAAATCCATTTGGTCATGATGGATATCTTTTTTTGTAAGCCGTTAATTTTTTTATATGAAATAAAATAATTGCTCATTCTGTTTTCTAACAAGTTTTTTGTTCTATATAAAATAGCTATGCATTTTATTGTGGTCTTTTTTTCAAGATGTGGGGTACAATTCAGGGTTTGGTATACAAATGTTCATTATGCAGGTACCCTTGTTGATGAGGTGTACCCCTCCCTCCCCGGCAGTTTCCAACTACTGCCAATCCCACTCTCTCCCCTTGGCAATTTTCCTCTACAGTCAATCCCTTTCTTATAGTATTTTGATGATTATTCAAGGTCTGCTTATGAATGAGAACATGTGGCACTCAGTTTTCTGCTTCTGTGATAGATGACTAAATATGATAGACTCTAAACCCATCCAAGTTGCTGCCAAGTTCATATGTTTGTCTTTCTTTATGGCTGCAAAATATTCCACCGTGTATATGTACCACATTTTTTTTACCCAGTCCAGTCTTGATGGGCTGCATGGTTGGTTCCATGGTTTTGCTACTGTGAATAGTGCTTCAATAAACATGCGTGTGTGCAAGTATTTCTTTTTTTTTTTTTTTTTTTTTTTTTGTGGAATGATTTGAGTCCTGCTAGGTATATTCCCAATAGGGGGATTGCTGGGTGATATGGAAGGTCAATTTCTAGTACTTTCAGAAATCACCACACTGTTTTCCCAAGAGGTTGCTCTAGTTTTCTTTCCCACCAGCAGTGTAGAAGCATTCCTTTTTCTCTACATCCTCGCCTGCATCTGTTGTTGTTTGTTTTATTAATGATGGCCATTCTTTCTGGGGTTAGGTGGTATCTCAGTGTGATTTTTATTTGCATTTATCTGATGATTAGTAAGGCTGAGCACTTTTTCATGTCTGTTAGATTCCCATATATCTTCTTTTGAGAAGGATCTGTTCGTGTCTTTTGCCCACTTTTTAATGGGGCTGTTTGTTTTTTCTTGTCAGCACATTTGAGTTCCTTGTAGATCCTAGACGTAAGGTCTTGATCAGATATACCGTTGGCAAATATTTTTTCCCCTTTCAGTGGGCTGTCTTGATAGTTTCTTTTGCTTTGCAGAAGCTTTTCAGTTTGATGAGGTCCCACTTGTCTATCTTGTGTCTTATGGCATGGGCACTTGGGGTTTTGATCAGGAATTGGTTGCCAGTTCCAATTTCCATAGGGTGTCTCCTGCATTTTCTAAGTTTCTTATAAAATAAATGTGCAAAAGATAATCACATTCTTATACCAACAAAGAACCAAATAAAAAGCACAATCCCATTCACAATAGCCAACAAAAAAATAAAATAAAATACCTCGGCATCTTCCTAACCAGAGGAGTGAAAGAGCTTTACAATGAGAACTACAAAGCACTGCTCAAAGAAATCCAAGAAGACACAAACAAATGGAAAAATATTCATGGATAGAAAGAATCAACATTGTTAAGATGTCCATCCTACCAAGGCAATCTACAGATTCAACGCAATACCCATTGAATTACCAACATCCTGCTTCTCAGACCTGGAAATGACAACACAAATTCATATGAAAACTTAAATGACCACAAATAGCCAAAACAATCCTTAACAAACAAACAAAAAAAAAAGCAGGAGGTATCACACTTCCAGTCTTCAAACTTTACTATAAGATTATAGTAATCAAAACAGTCTGGTATTGGTAAAAGAATAGGCATATGGATTAATGGAACAGGATAGAGATTCTGGAAGCAAAACCTTAATTTCTCAACCAACTTATCTTTGACAAAGCCTCCAACAACAACCACTGGGGAGAGAAGAACTTATTCAGTAAAAGGTGCTGGGAAAGTGGTCTGACAACATGCAAAAGATTGAAACAGGACCCCAACCTATTACCATACACAAAAATCAACTCTAAATGGATCTAAGACCTAAATGTAAAATCATGATTTTTCTTATAACCAGCTACATTACTAGACCCATTATCTGAATTACATCTCTCCTCTTTCAGACATTAGATAAGTTAGTATCTTGGGACACATAGCTGCATCCTTTTTCTACTGGGTTATGAAGGACAAACTTTTAGAATTCATTTCCACTGGTGACCATTAAAGCTGATTAGTTCTTCATGTTCTCAACACAGTTCCTATTTTCTCTGAGACCATTTCACCTAAGTACAATTCCTTGTGTTCTTCCTTATTTACACAGATTTTAAAAAGAATTCGTCTTTGTAAACAGATACTTTATTAACAGATTAAAGAAAATAACTGTATATGTAACCTTTATGTGCTCCACAAGGTGGCTCACTCCCCTGCATGGAGGTCCCTCTGCTCTGGACATCCAAATTTCCAGTGGTTGGACCATGCCTGGGCACCAGTGATCTTGGAGAAAGTGGAGGTGTGCAAGTCCACCTCACCTAGTCCCTGGAGCCACCCTTCTCTACTTTCAGGCCTTCATTAGGACACCTTACTCAGGGCTAAATTCTCCTTTATACCTCATATGGTTCCAGCCAGCAGTCAGTCTCTATGCCCCAGGAGCTAGATTACAGTCTCCCAAACTATGATAGTCTAGAGGTTGTTGATTGGCGTGCTGAAAAAAGAATTTCGCATCTGGTATATTAGTGTTTAAAATTCTTAAACTTTTAAAGTTTTTATTTCTTTTCACTCTGTCACATCTCAGAGCATTTACTTCATCCCCGTGTGATAGGAAAATCCAACAGGGTGGGTTTGGTGGTTTAAAAAAAAAAAAAAAAAACATTGTTTAAGCATTTTTTAAAATACAAAAAGGTATTTAAAAAGAAGGGGGGCACCAAAACTATCCTATCAGTCCATCACCCAGATAGCTCCTGAAGATGTTTAAAAAAAATTAATGACTGTACATGAATAAAAAGTTAACAACAGAAGAACAAAACAATAGGTGAAGGGTATATTCATTAAGTCATTTATTTGTAAACATGTAAGGGATCATGACTGACCCAGAAGTGAGACTCAGATGCTACAATCTTAGAAGATTGAGACCCATCTCCAAGAAGTCCTGTTGTGATCCAGACAGAAAGTCTGTCTTAAATAACTTTTAAATGTTCATTTTCCATAGTGAATCAGAAAATTCTTGTTCTTAGACTTGTTAAAGGTTGTTCTGAGGAGAAACAGTTCTGTGGTCAAATACTCTTTTTGCAAATATCACTCATTTCTTTCATGAGATATTAAGTGAGATCCAATTTCATCACTCACATGCCTTTTAAAAGCAGAACCCATATACGTTCTTTATACTCATCATTGATAACAGCAAAGACTGCAGTAGATTCAAGTATATCTGTGTCATCTAGTAATGCTGACACTATCGTGGTGATTTTATTTCAGGCACCTTCAAGCACAATCTAAATTTAACTACCAAAAAACAGTGGCTATTTCTTGAGAGCCTGTAACAAGAGCTAGAAAGAGCCCAAAAAGATGACTCGGTATTATGCCCCATTTACAGGGTGTCCTTGGGGAGCAGAACTCAAATTCTCTGAGTTTCTCCCACAGTGCCTTGCAAGTAGAATTTGCTCTGTGAAGGACAGACCAAGAGCCGAAAGCCATTTTTCATCTCGTTCCTAAACCTTAATACAATGATGAGAAAGTAGAAGCTATACTTTTGGAGAAATGGACACTTAAAGTAAAATTAACTTTGTCAACTTTGTCTTTTCAGAAACAGACTTCCCGGTGCCAGGTATCAGAGGTGTCTCACAGCAGCAATCAAGCTTGCCTAGAGAAAAGGGAATTTACAAGGCCTAAGACACCATGCATTGGGCAAGGATTGTAAAAGTCATGAAACTTTTCATTGCAAAAGTTATCACCGCTCAGAGGGATTCAATCTTCCAGTAAATTGGGCCCTACCTACAGGGAAGTCAAGGATCCCCCAAAGCTACCCACTGGGAAGGCCTAGGAGATAAGGGTAGGTGCACCCTCCATTAGTTCTAAGGAATGTTGTTTGGGAAGGTGCAGAATTAGAATCCTTGTCACGCCCTTCTCTAGGAGCTATGATAATGTGGGCGGACATTAGTGGGTCTCTGTGTCACAGGTTCTCCAAGACATCCACAGGTGGTCAATAAGGAAGTCAAGGCAGTCACGTGTAACATGACTCTGGGGGGCTACAGGGCTACGACGCCACACTCACCTAGAGTGTTCCCTGTCTCTGGGGGGGGTGAAGCTTTCTTTTTTCTTTTTTTAATTTAAAACGGATTTAATGAGCCTAAGTTTCACTGTACCAGCTGTGCATACTTCCTTTTTGTTGTTGTTTTTTGGTTTTTTTGTTGAGTTGGAGTCTCACTCGGTCCCCCAGACTGGAGTGCAGTGGCCGCTCCCACCCACCGCAGCCTCGCCTGCTGGGCTCCTGCGATCCTTCCGCCTTCCCAGTAGCCGGAATTACAGGCACACGCTCCCACGCCCAGCTGATTTTTTGATTTATTGTAGAGATGAGGTCTCGCCGCCCAGGCGGGTCTCGAACCCGCGGGCTCAGGCAATCCACTCACCTCAGCCTCCCAAAGGCGCGGGATGACAGGCTGAGCCACCGAGCCCGGCTGAAGCTTTCTTAAATAAATATTTTCTTCTCTCACCTCTGTGTGTTGCAATTCTATGTATTTACTGGGATCTCTGGCTTGCCGGCTCCGGCGGTGCTGTGCCTCTCTGTGCCTCTCCTTTTCCTCTCCATCCATCCACTCTCCCCCTGTCTGGACCTGAACACTCTGAAAGTGTTACCTGAATTGATGGAAAGTCATGACCGTTCAGAAGGAATGACATACCTTAAAGGTTTCAGGTGGATAATCATGTTCTTGCTTCATGAGAAAAAAAACAAAAAAATCCTGAGGCTCTGGCTCTGAACACATGAAGAATCAGAGTCATAATGCTGGACTGGTGTAAAGTAGCCCTTACACAAGGGAACTCAGAGTGCTTTTCGATTTCACAGGGCAACAGTTTTGTTTGAAGCTGATTCCACCCAGAAGCATAAAGTAGAAGAGAAGGTAGAGGGACTGTCTGAAATGACAGACTTCCTCCTATTTCAATTAGCATTTAAAAGACGATCATATCCATTTTTATTCAAATATACCACCTTTGTAGTCATAGTAACCCTTTTATATTTAGATTTGGTTGCAGCACAAGTCAACTTGAGCCATTCATTTTATCCTCTTTCCTATAAGTACCCGTTTCTGTCTTTTTTTTTAATAGAATTCACTGTTGTCCTTTTTCTTCTAACATATCAGTTCTCCTTGAAGGATATGAGAAAAGTAAAATAAATTATTATATTGAGTAACAAATTTGGAAACAGTTTCCTGCACTAACAGGAAAGGCTAGAAGATGTTGCTATGTTCAGATAAATATCAAAAGTCAAGTTCTTACCTAAATTTCAAACCTATTGCTTTTTTTTTTTTTTTAATCCTTGTTACCATAAAGATATACCACTTTACTGACTTAAATTCCCAGAATTATAAGTGGTCTCATTTAGGTTTAATATGTAAGGGTCAGGTCAGCAACAGCAAGATTGTTTCCAAAAAAGGATAGAATTCAAACGTTGCAAAGACTTAAGTCCATTTTTCATTTCTTTTTAGTTATAAAGGAAAATATCAAATGAGATATAAGACAGTGTAAAATTAACATTTCTCCCTGTTTTCTCTTTTATATCTCTTTTGACACGTGATTTTGTGATTATAGGAATGGGTTTTCAAATCCATTCTATTTAGAGACAGACATCAAAATTAAGCACGTGAGGAATCTCAGAGTTTGTCTAGTTCAACCTTTATTTTACAGACGGGAAAACTGACGCTGCAAAGAAATGAGGGACCTACATGTGAAAATAAAAAAACTTAAAGTTGTTGGAACCCCCCAAACACTTTAAGTCTTGAGGGAGATGTGACTGTGATCTAAGTCATATAGCATGTAGCTGCAACTTCCGGTTTTTTAATTATAGTTAATTCTTTTTCTCATTGCCCTTATTTTGTAAATGGGGGGGAGGCACGTGGGAGGGGGAGGGAGCAGAGACCAAACCTCCTCCTCTTCTAATCTCTGATCTTCATTACAGATTAACTGCCTCCTTTATTGTCCTGTATCTAACTCAGACCAGATGGTGTAAAAGACTCCATAGCTATTACATCTTCAGTGTGAAATGTTAAATATATCCTGGAAGAAAATGACTACCTTGACCAATCAGATTGTTGTAACTACACATTTTACCTTATATAGAATGATGTTAAAATTCTCTTATGCTTCCTTAAGCCTTGTCTATATAAACCACCCCAACTTCTGCACTTCAGAACCCTGACTTCCATTCTTTGGAATCTGTGCTTCATGAGTGGCTATCCTCAAACTTTGTGCTCAAAACACTCTACACTTAATCCTATTTTCTGCATCTTGTTATTTAAGCTTTGTATACTCAAAGTCACACATCTAGTCAATAGCTAGAAACCAAGCCCCAATACCTGATCCCCATTGTTCCTATAGACAGGATTTCTGACAACAGAAATCATAAGGCTTTTGTTTAAAGACTGCTTAATATGATTTTCAGACCCAGAATTCCACCAAACAATTTGAAGACCCCACACAGAGGACCAAGATCAGTAAGAGAATGTAGCTTCTTCCTCTCCTTGTCCCATGATTCACCTGCACTCTTCAACCAATCAATAATCTCCACAGTTAAGTCTACTCTGAAACCCTTAAAAGCCTTCATCCTCCCTCAGGGAGATGAATTTGAGATCTCTGCCATCTCCTGGTTTAGTGATCCTGCAATTAAACCTCTTTCTCAGCAGCAGTTCAGTATCTCCATGTAATGACTTCCCATGATTTACCCAGCCTTCATACCATGTTGGTTCTACCCCATCCCTTATAACCCTGCCAAAATTTTTTCAGAAAATTGAATTTTAAAAATAAAATTAAATAACACTTTTTAGTCGAAATTATCCTAACACTTGATTAATAGTATGCTTGCTCTAATTTTATCTGGTTTAAGATCCACAAAATAAAACAAGGCAATAAAAAAAGTTTTGCTTCAGTTTTAGGAGAAAAAAGGAGAAAGACTCTCATTCTTTTATTCATTCAACAAGCATCAATCCATAGTGAATTTTATTGAGACGTTAATAAAGATTAAGCCTCAGGGACTCGGATTTGCCAGTGCCTTCTAAGGTCCTATTGTAACCGGACTGCAGGGAAAGAGGGTTAATTGCAGGGTGGTCAAATGAGGAAATGGGAAAGAACTTCAAGTCCATCTCCCTGAGGAATTTGGGGTTGGGATTTTTAAGGGTTTCAGAGTGGACTGAACTCTGGAGATCACTGATTGGTTGGAGGGTGCAGGTGAAGTCATGGGACTTGGACAAGGAGAGGAAGAAACTCTGTGGGAGGTCTTCAAACTGGTTGCTGGAACTCTGGGACTGAAAAATATCTTAAGCAATTCTTTTTTTTTGAGTTGGAGTCTCATGCCATCGTCCAGGTTGGAGTGCAGTGGCATGCTCCGGCCGCCGCAGCCTCGACCTGAGCCTCCCGCCTCAGCCTTCCAAGTAGCGGGAACTACAGGCGCGCGCTACCACGCCCGGCTAGTTTTTTTTATTATTATTATTTTATTGTAGAGATGAGGTCTCGCCAAGTTGCCCAGGCGAGTCTCGAACCCGCGGGCTCAGGCAATCCACTTGCCTTGGCCTCCCAAAGTGCTGGGATCACAGCCTGAGCCACCGAGCTGGCCTCTTAAGCAATTCTTAAACAAAAGCCTTATAATTCTAATGTCAGAGCCTGTCTGTAGGAACAATGGGGATGCAAATCAATTCTTAAACAACCTTATGACTCTAAGACTATCTATGAAGAATGCACAGCCAGCATCGTACTTAATGGTGGGAGATTGAATTCTTTCTCCCCTGAGATCAGAAATTCTATTTATAGGAAAAAAGCAGATGCTAGTGGTCAGTATCTAGTGACTTTTAACAAGGAAATGGGCCAAAGTGCAACTTGATTAATGCTTAATTATAACTATATTTCTCTCCAAAATCCAGTATGCAATTCTTGTTAGCTCTGTGGAAATGGTTTTACTATAACTAGTAAAGTTTGCATTCTTATTTCTTCTTTTTTTTTTTTTTAGACCACACAAAAACTGTTTTTGTTTTGTTTGAGTTGGAGTCTTACTCTGTTACCTGGACTGGAGTGCAGTGGGATGATCATGGCTCACTGCAGCCTCAATCTTCTGGGTTTAGGCAGTCCTTCCACCTCACCCTCCCACGTAACTGGAACTACAGGCACATGCCACCATGCCTGGTTAATTTTTTTATTTTTTGCAGAAACAAGGTCTTGCTATGTTGCCCAGGCTAGTCTCGAACTCCTTCTTGGCTCAAGGAAACCTCCGACTTCAGCTTCCCAAGTAACAGGGACTACAAGTACATGCCACCATGCCCTGCTATCTTTTTTACATATTTTTGCAGAGACAAGGTCTTGCTATGTTGCCTAGGCTGGTCTCAAGCTCCTGTGTTCAAGCAATCTGCCTGCCTCAGTCTCCCAAACTGCTGGGATTACAGGCACGAGTACTGTGCCCAGCTGTGAATCTAATAACAGAAAAAGAAAAATTAATAAGCTTATAGCCCAAATGCTTGGATGCTTGTGAAGGCATGGGTTCATGAAGATCTAACCACAACCTACTCTTTGTTTCCTGTTTTGATTACTCACTAGGTTAGTACAATAGGAAATTGAATTCATTTACTCATGCAACAAACATTTATTAAGAGCCTTCTAATGTATCAGGCACTATTCAAATGTTTGGAGATATCATATTGACAAAGTTCTTGCCCTCACAGAGCATAGGCCAATGAAATTAATCATATGTATCTTCGTTTTGAGTTAATCTCCTACGATATATTTTTGAATAAGATAAAGTAATGTTGTCAGCAATGCATGCTAGCATTGTTGAGTGGATTTGTTATTACATGAGTGAGCAAACATGAAGATATTGACTAATGGATTCATACTGACTTTGGCAGAAGTCTCTAGAAGAATGGCATAGGGAATGTCTGTCCACCATATTGTTGTGTCCAATTATACTAACAACCTGAAACATAGACATCCTTACTACACCTATAGCTGAAGAGGTTAAGTCAATATGAATGACCACGTCAGCATTCATCAATATGTTCCATGAAATTAGGTGGATTTTCATGTAAAACCATTCTGTTATTGACATTATTATACCACATATCATTTTGTGTTGACCAGTGTCAAGAATAATGTTAGCATTCTGTGTTCAATCACTATGATAGTTTGTTAAATTAATATGACAGCTTTAATAATTAAAATATTTATTTCTCATAAAGGTAAAGAAAGTACTGGCATCTCTGTTAGAATACTATTTATTAAAATCAGGTATCCAAACATCTGAAAGTTTATTAATGTACTGTATGTATCACATTAGTAGAATAAAGGACAAAAGCATCATGATCATTTTAACAGATGCGGAAAAAGCATTTGATAAAATCTAACACCATTTTATGATTTAAAAAAAATTCAACACTAAGAATAGAAGGGAGCTTCCTCAACCTCAAAAGGCCAGCTATGAAAAATGCACAGCCAGCACTGTACTTAATCATGGGAGTCTGAATACTTTTCCCCTAAGATCAGGAAAAAGACAGCTCTCATCACTTTTATTCAACATTATACCAAAGGTTCTAACCAGGACAATTAGAAAATGAAATAAAAGTCATCTTGATTGGAATGGAGGAATTAAACCCTATTTACAAATTACATGATCTTGTACATAGGAAGTCCTAAGGAATCTCCTAAAAAGCACTATTGGAATACATAAACGACTTCAACAAGGTTAAAGAATATAAGGTAATACTTAAAAATAAATAATATTTCTAAACAGTAACAATCAAAAAATGAAATTAGGAAAGAAATTCTACTTACAATGGCTTTTAAAAAATAAAATATTTAGTTAAATTTATTAAAAAATGCTTCATAAATGTGTATGATATTATATATTAATTTAATTAAAACATTTTAAAAGTACAAAGTATATACTTTAAAAAGCTACAAAACACTGTTGAAAGAAATTAAAGAGTACCTAAATTAATGGGAAAATTGTCAGTGTTTGTGGATTGAAAGACTTCATGTTGCTAAAATGTCAATTCTCCCCAAATAATCCCAGTTGGCTTCTTTGTGTACTGGCTTCTTTGACAAGCTGGTTCTGTAATTCATGTGGAAACGCAAGGGACCCAGAATATCCAAAACAATCTCGAAAAAAGAACACATTTCACACTTCACTATTTTTCCACAACAACAGAAGATGTTCCAGATCACAGTTTGTTGTCGATATCATTTCTTCTTCACCAGATATAATCCTTCTTCACTAAAAACAATAGAATTGTACATTTTTAAAAATTAATGAAATATGAATTATATCTCATAAATATATTTTAAAAACTCCAATGCTCCCCAATTTTTGTTCTCAAATATTTAACCCCTTTCACAATTTCTTTTTTAAAAATACATATTATATATTTTTTATTTTAAAGATGTGGGGTACAATTCAGGGTTAGTTATACAAATGTTCATTATGCATGTATCCTTATTGATGAGATGTGTCCCCCACCCCAGGCAGATTACCACTACTGCCAGTCCGGCCCTCATTCTCCCCCAGCAGTTTCCCACAATTGACAATCCTTTTCTCATAGTATTACAATAATTGTTCAAGGTCCACTTATAAGTGAGAACTTGTGGTGGTCAGTTCTTTGTTTTTGTGATAGATCACTCAGTATTATGGATTCTAAATCCATGCAGGTTGCTGTGAAGTCATAATCTGTCCTTCTTTGTGGCTGCATAATATTCCATCACATATATGTACCACATTTTTTTAATCCAGTTCTCTTTTGATGGGCAGCAGGGTTGGTTCCATTGTGAACAATGCTGCAATAAACATATGTATGTAGATATTTTTTCATAGAGTAATTTGATTTCCTCCAGGTATATTCTCAGTAGAATTGAAAAAAATAAACAACCACATTACAAAGTGGGCAAAAGATAGGAATAGACACTTCTCAAAAGACAAACAACTTCATTACAAAGTGAACAAAAGATAAGAACAAACACTTCTCAAAAGAAGACGTATGAGCAGCCAACAGAAACATGAAAAAATGCTCAGTCTCACTAGTCATCAAAGAAATGCAAACTAAAACCACACTGAGAAACCACCTAACTCCAGTCAGGATGGCCATCATCAATAATTAAAAAAACAACAGATGCTGGAGAGGATGCGGCGAAAAGGGAAAACTTCTCCGCTGTTAGTGGGAGTATAAACGAGTACAGCCTCTGTGGAAAACAGTGTGGTGATTCCTAAAAGATCTGAAAATCAACCTTCCACAGTTTCTAATGATGGCGTAATTTCCAAACAGTACTATACACTGCCAAATACGGTGCAAATCTTTTCATACTTATTATTTCATTTCTCATCTCTTCTGAAATATTGGATAATTCTCTCTGATGTTTATTTGATGAATAGCATCAAATATAAAGTTATTGAGAAAACATTTATTCTATGTATATTATTGCATTATCCAGAAGTGATTGAATATGGTTACTTAGATAGTGCCAAATTAAAATAGTCAGTTTTTAAAAATATGGTTAAAACTCCAAACTTTCTTCCTAACATTATGCTGGCACAATTACATAAAGTTCAGTAAGGTTTTTACATCAATATAATTCATTGAAATCATTCTTCTCAAGCACCACCAACAAAAACGTTTATGGATCTATGTTAGCGTCCCAAGACTCCAAAAAAAAGGAATAATTTTTAACTCTCTTCAAAGTATCAAATTTTTCATTTAAAGAAAATTATTCCACAATGTTTTCATAGAGCAACTAGAGCTTCAATAATAATGATTGAAATTGTACTGTCTTAATTTATGTTCTCCAAAAGTAGCATTCTCATTCTGGTAGATATCTTCTTAGCAAGCCAGAACTACAAATAAAACTGACAATTATGTGTTCTGCCTTAGTCCATGCACACTGCTATAACAAAAGTACCATAAACTAAAGTGTTCATAAGCAACAGAAATTTATTTCTTACAGTCTAGTAGCTGGGAAATCCAATATTAAAGTGCCAGCCCATTTGGTATCTGGTAAGAGCTTACTCTCTTCTCCATAGATAGCATCTTCTCTCTGAATCCTCACATGGTAGAAGAGACATAAAACCCTCTTGGATTTCTTTTATTTGAATTA
This sequence comes from Carlito syrichta, assembly GCF_000164805.1. Classification (NCBI taxonomy): domain Eukaryota; kingdom Metazoa; phylum Chordata; class Mammalia; order Primates; family Tarsiidae; genus Carlito; species Carlito syrichta. The sequence continues at coordinate 178,229 of NW_007249498.1, forward strand.
TTTTATTTATTAAATATTTATGCCTAAAATTGTCCATAATTTTTCAGAATGTTCAAATAATTTCATTTACATTTTTAAGAATTCGATTTTTCAAGCTTTTGAATATTTTTATTATTTCACTCATTCTTGATGTTCTTACTTTTTTTGTCCTCATTGATGATTAGGTTTCTTTTGCTTAAACCAAGAGATTTAATAGAACAGTTGTTTCCTAGTCTAATAAAGTACTTAATCATAACAGGCTTGATTTAACATGATATAATTTTGAGATCATTTTTTCTTTATGTTACCACCGATTCAAATAGTTCCTATTTGTTACATTTAACAGAAATGTTGAGAAACAAATCCAAACTTTGTTTTTCCTTCATTCTGGCTGTTTGTATTAAGTGTCTTATTACAAACCCTTATATTTTGAAACAATTTAATGTATAATTAATTGTATAATTAACTAATGTATAATTAATTGTAGTTACTGTATAATTAATTGGTTGCAATTGATTATAAATTAATTCATTGTAATTAGTTAATGTATAATTAATTGTAATTAAATTACACAAATTTAATTACAAGTCACTGTAACCATAAAACACAAAAACCAAACTATTTAGATGTAATAGTAACTACAGTTCCAGGGTAAAGACAAGTTGTTGATTCTCCCAAAACATGGAGACTTCATAAAGAACACACAATGTATCTGGACTGCTTACTGGACATTGGCCAACCAGCCATAGAGCTATAACTATTTCTTAGATGTGACAGGTGGTTCATTTATCAGGGGTTGTTGAGATATTCTACAATATTTCTCTTGAACTAATGAATCTATTCTAACTTATGTTATAAATTGGTTTTTATTATAAATATCCTATTACTATAATAAAGTGTGACAAGGGATATAGAAGGATGTTAATATTTCAATAACCAGTCTGCCAATTAACCATCAGCCCTGTTTAAGTCTGCATGGGCTTCTCCAAGTAGAAGCAAGCGAATTAGTCTTTAAAAAGGACTATTTCCACTATAGTCTGATGTGTGCTTGGTTTGCAGAAACCTGAAAAGACAGGAAGTATTTGAGAAGAAAACAGTGATTCTTTCCTTGTACTTTTGCTATGGACTTTGGCCAAGACAAGGCTGGAGACCCATTGGCCCTCCATATGGATTAATTGTAAAGTAGATTACTGCTTACTTATTGAGAGGAGTGGGGTGATCAATGGAATAGCATCAGCAGAGAAAACTCATCCTCCCTACCCCACTCATGAAGAGAGGCACATATGAGTTCCCAGATACCAAAAAGCATATTTTTTAAAAAGTCTTTCCCCACTGAATTACGAGTACATGTATAATGATGTCAATTTCATTGTTATTTATAATTGGAGAACAATAGGGTAATAAAGGAATTGCTAAATATTATGACTCACCTATGATATAAAATACTATGCAGCCTTCTTTTAAAAGGCAGTCTTTCAGCAAAGGTAGTGGTACTGTATAAATGCATATTTTTCCCACTTGCCTATTAAAGTGCCTCCAAATCAATGATAAAATAAAATCATATATTCAATGAATTTCCATCTACAATGAAGCCAGGAAATCGCTCTACCCCAAGCTAACAGTGAGAAAGAATTTTTGCCAAATGTAGTAATATTTAGACAAATCAAGAGAGAATTCCAAAAAAGTAATAAATCAATTTCCAGAGGCCAAATGATGTTCCTTCAAAATAAATGATAAAACAAAGGAAATCTAATCTCTTTGCTTGGAATAACAAAAACTAAAGATGTAGGCTGACTGAAGAGGAGAAAATGCACTCTGGGCCCTCAGTTTCTCAGCATGGATTGGCAGGGCTAGAGGGATCAGGATGGGGACACACATTATTTTCTCAGACATGAAATCCAGTTCCACACGTTGTGTGTTAAAAAATGCCTTCCCCACTCACGCCCACTGAAAACCTCAAAATATGATCTTTTTGGAAATGTCTTCACAAATGGAATTAATTAAAGATCACTCCAGATTTAGAAATCATCCAGTGGGCTCTCCATCCAATGACTAGTGTCTTTATATGAAGAGGAGAGGACACAGAGATACGGAGGGAAGAAAGTCATGTGAAGGAGGAGGCGGAGACTGGAGGGGTGCAGTTAGAGATCAAGGCGTGCCAAGACTCACCCAGAGCCACCAACAGCTAGGAAGACACGGCGAAGGATCCTCCCCTGGGAGCCTCAACCATGCCAAGCATTGGTTTCAGACTTCTAGGCTCCAGAACTTCTGTTGTTTGAAGCCACCGAGTTTGTGGTAACCTGTCGTGGCAGCCCAAGAAAACGAAAACATCGCATTTTAAAAAGTGGAGTGTGGTGAAGGAGAGAGAGGAGAGTATTAAGCAGTTTTGTAGTACTGACCAAAGTGGACTGAATAGAAATAAACACCAAGTTATTAAACACAAAACATCTGTGAGCTGTTAGCCTTTATTGTGAGCCAGACTGTGAGTTCACCTAGATGTGCTGCTCACTGCAATTAAGGGAGGCTAAAAGTCAAGGAGAGACCAGGCTCGGGGAAAGGATCTTTATGTTTTGCTCTATACATCGTTTTAATCTGATTTTAAGCTACTAGGTATCTCAGACGACTGCTTCTCATTCCTTACCTTGCAATCTTCTCCACACTCTTCATGAGCCAAATACAGGCATGTGAAGAACTTACCACCATCAAACATGAATAATAAGTAGAGGACACAACAGGAATTCCACTAAAGAGACATACATTGAGCTTGGGACGTGGGGAAGAAAGCATGACATGCAAAAGGTGGATAAATAACATTCAGAAGAATTACTTTTGGAAACAGAAAAAAAATCAGGTAAATACTTTACCATATTCTCCAAGAAATAAAAGGGGAAAGGACTTTTTCCAAGTAGATAAAAGCGATAAAGCTAAAAGAATGAGTGAAAGAGGTAATGTTGGAGAAATGAGATAATAGGAGGCAAAAGCATGAGTGAAGAGAGTTGAGGGAAGAAATTCCAGACAATGGAACAAGTCGAAGCAATTGACATAAAAGATCTATAAGCCACACACAGCAAGAAGTAGAATGGTATATTTTTTAGCCAGAGATAAAGTAAGATTCAGAAACAAAAGGCACACCTTATTTGAGAAAAAACATGGAGAGGTAGAGATAGCTATCACTATAGCTCCTCACTGAGACTTGCCATTTGCGCTACACAACTTTAAAGATAAAGAAAGACTATGGAGGCATGTGAGCAGAAAAAGCAAGTAAAAAAAATTATGGATGCATGTTTCTCTACATTAGCAATGCTAGGTGATAGAGTCAGAGGAACAGTATCTGCAATATGAGGGGTGTTCTATAAAGAATTTAGTCACGTTTATTGTTTATACGTAAAAGGAATAGAAAGATTTATCAACATGAAAAATCTCACCCACATAGGTCCTCCTTATAAAAATGACTTGATCAGCCAGGCTCGGTGGCTCAGCCTGTAATCCCGCGCCTTTGGGAGGCAGAGGTGAGTGGATTGCCTGAGCCCGCGGGTTCGAGACCCGCCTGGGTGGCGAGACCTCATCTCTACAATAAATCAAAAAAAAAAAATCAGCTGGGCGTGGTAGCCCATGCCTGTAATTCCAGCTACTCGGAAGGCTGAGGCGGAAGGATCGCCAGAGCCCAGCAAGTGGAGGCTGCAGTGGCCGGGAGCGGCCACTGCATTCCAGTCTGGGTGACCGAGTGAGACTCCAACTCAAAAAAAAAAAAATGACTTGATCATCAAATCTGGCTAGCCAAAGTATGAATTCATATAAAAACCATATGAATAAGAGAGTCATATTTTGAAGGAAGTAGATGGGGAATATAGCTTATTCAGTGTAGGATCAAGGCTAAATATAATCATAGGAATTATTTTATGCTCTACAGTGGAGAAAGGGTATAGAAGGAAGTTTAAATCCATAAATAGCCTTGTGTTTTTTGGCAACAAATCAATACTATTATCTAACATTGACAGATCAACAAATATAAATGTAATCGTGTTACGTAAAATAACAAATGAAAGAAAATGAAGAAGCATTAAAATCAGATTAATATCAAATGAGGAACAAATTTAAGATAAAACATATGCCAAGCAACTAAGCTACTAAATGAAATTTAATCTCAAATTGAACTTAAAAAATAAAAGCCAATTATTGCTTTATAAACAAAATACAATCTCAGGGAAAGAACTAGTCCATGCCTAACTTCTGATCTACATAACTGTACAATGATAAATTTATGCTGTTTTAAGACACAAAGTGTATAGTAATTTGCTATAGCTGCCATAGAGAATGAATAGAACAGAGGTGAAAAATGGAACTGCAAATAGGAAAGTTCACTGAGAAATCTTAAGTGTGTAATTAGACCTTCAAATACCCTTTCCCATCCTGTGTGACCAGAAGACTGCCCCTTCTCATTCTGGCAAAATGCTGGAGGTTGACTCCCTGAAGAAGCTAAACCAGAGTTGCTCTGAGCTATAGGGCTGAAGTCAAGGTTAAAATGCCTTAAAATCTATAAACTGAATAATGAAACTCAACTGTCATATTTCTGGTAGCCAAGCACAAATACTTCAGCAAGGAACTTGGAAAAGAACTCCCCTCCAGGGAAACTGATCGGCCTATGAAAAATCATGTCCAGATACTGTCAATGAAATACTGTCCTCCCCTGTTCACCCTATGGTAAAGTCCTCCACTTGCCAGGTGTCCTCCAAGCAAGAGCTTTCCATTAGCATTTTAATGCTTCATTTGTAATGGTTAACAGACACCAAAGATCACCAGACATTTTAGAAAGGCCTGTATTATGAAAACAAGACCAGAACAAACAGTAAAAAGGAACGTGTGTTACCAATTACCATGGGTCTAGCTGAGGTCAAGGTCCTGTTGGTTGCTGCACAAAGAGACAATCACCGAGACAAGTATTTTTATTTGGGAAGAAAGCTTTTTATTTGGGTGATATCCACCAAGAAGAATGGAAGATTCCATGTCAAGTTCACCTCCCTGTACCACTGAAATCCAGGGTTTCTGTAGTGGGACAGGCATGTAGAAAATAGGAATTTAGAAGGAGTAAGGAGGAGAAGTTGGTAAACAGGAGAAGTTGGTGGGGTCTGGCATTTCATTGTCTGAATTCAGTGATCTGGTTAATTTCAGTCTCGTGATACCATAGGACCGAGGGTCAGTTTCCTGAGAAAGGAGTTCAGATAGGACAAATGTACGTTTCAAGCTTTAAGACCAGGAGAATCATTTTCTTTTTTTTTATGTTGCAATTTAACTTTATTTTTTGTTTGTTTTTATTATAAAGATGTGGGGTACAGTTCAGGGTTAGGTATACAAACGTTGATTATGCAGGTACCCTTGTTGATGAGGTGTGCCCCTCCCTCCCCTAGCAGTTTCCCTCAACTGCCAATCCCACCCCCCCCCACAGTTTCTCACTATGCCAATCCTTTTATTATAGTATTACGATAATTGTTCAAGAGGCGCTTATGAGTGAGAACATGCGGTACTCTGTTCTTTGTTTCTGTGATAGATCACTGAGTATGATCGACTATAAATCCATCCAAGTTGCTGCAAAGTCCATATGTTTGTCCTTCTTTGTGACTGCATAATATTCCATTGTGTATATGTACCACGCTTTTTTAAAGGAGGATCCATTTCTATGTTTATTCAAAACAAAACAAAACAAAAACTGTTAGTACTATGGGAAAGTTGGGCCGCATAGAACTTGTAGGAAACAGAAACTTGAGGGAGCAGAAGAAAATGTGCAACAAGCTATAGTAAATATTTTCATTGATTTGAAGATAATTATTGAGTACCTACTATAGTAGCCACTCATTGTTCTAGGCATTGAACATAAAGAGATTAACAAGTCAGATAAAGTTCATGGTCTCATGAAGCTTACCTTACCTCGGAGACATAAGAGAAACTACTAGACATAGGAGATAAAAACAGGAAACAATATACAAGAGAAATACGCCAAGAACAAGAAAGTACTTTTTAAAAATCAAAAATACGATAACAAACTTTTTGCCACTAGAAAGGTTAAACAATAAAGATGATGGATAGAATGAAGAAAAGATAAAGTCTTAATTAATCAGAGAAGGCCAATATCAAAATAACAGAAATTCCAGAAAGGAAAGAAAAATGGAAGAAAATTATGTTTTAAATATACACAAAAATAATTTTCCTAGATATATATATACATATATAAATTATATAATATATATAATTTTCTAGGCAGAAAATAATGAATGAGAAAAGATCCATTCTGAAGCACATTATCATGAAGTTTTAGAAAACTGCAAATAAAAAGATATTAAAATCTTCTCAAAAGAAAAAAACAGATCCAATTAAAAAAAAAAAAAAAAAACCAGCCTGTAATCCCAGCGCTTTGGGAAGCTGAAGTGAGTGGATTGCCTGAGCCCGTGGGTTCGAGACCCGCCTGGGCAAATTGATGAGACCTCATCTCTACAATAGATCAAAAAAAATTAGCGGGGCATGGTAGCACTCGCCTGTAGTTCCAGTTACTTGGAAGGCTGAGGCGGAAGGATCGCCAGAGCCCAGCAGGTCGAGGCTCCAGTGGCCGGGAGCGGCCACTGCACTCCAGTCTGGGTGACAGAATGAGGCTCCAACTCAAAAAAAAAAAAAAAAAAAAAGGAATTCAAATGCCATCAGGTTTCTCCACAGAAACAATGAAATAGCAAGTACAGTGAAGAAAGGAATACCTTAAAAACATGGAAGGAAAACAATTTCTAACCTAGAAATGCACACAAAGCCATAGCTTGAATAGTGTATGGGAGTAGGATAAAGGCATCAAAGACACACAAGGGTGCTCCTCTATCCCCTTTCTGGGGAAGATGCCTGGAGGCTGTGCTCCCATAAGCAAGGGGTCATTAGAAAGAGGATGTAGGAAACAGGGGTTTTAACACAAACAAGAGACACAGGGAATTCCCAAGATGAGGACTAGGTGGCCAGCCTAAACACTTGGGCATGGGCTCAAAGGGTGGTGATGTCTCCCACAGAGAAAAACAAGAAACTTAAAGAACTGACATGCTAGAAAACAGAGGGGAAATGTACAGTTCTGTCAGAGAGTTTGAGGGGAATTAGTATACCATGCAGCTCAACTGGTGACTGTATTTACATAATTAAAGGGTGTAAAAGGTGACTATTAATGTATTCAAAATCGTGATTTAACTATATTGGAAGGATGGGGAAGGGAGTATGCTGAGATGTGGGAGTGGGGAAACCACCACAAGAGGAAGAAATCCTCCTCTTCCATGATAGGAATCTAATGGTTAACATCCAAGTCAGAAAAATCAGGAGAAAACAAAGCAACCCTACTACTTTGAAAGATGATGATAAAAGCCAGGAAAAAAAAAACTTAAAAAAGAAAGCAGCTAAAGTCTTTGAATATGGTTACCTCTAGAGACCAGGAAGCAGGCATTGCAGGAGAAAGAATTACTGTTTTTCAGTATAAGCTTTGTAGTAATAGTTGGAGTATTTGAGGAGCTCAACATATATCACCTGTCTTCCCATCTTGGCTCCAAATGTCTCTGTTCAGTAAGAAACATAAAAGCAGGGAGGAAAAAAATCTGTGGAACTGAGGGATGCAAGTAGAGGCTTCTTTGCTGTTGACAGCGGTCTCTGCAACAGCACTTGAAGCCAGCACCCAAATGATTGCTCTTTCTTCTGTTCTTATCTATTTAGGATACAAAAAATGACAGATGTCTATTTTTTTTTTTTTTTTACATATTTTTTTCCAGGCTTAAACGTTTGCTCAGGATGCCCCCAAATTAAGATTCTTTTTTTGCAATATAAGCAAAAAAGAGTAGCAGGTGGAAGAGAAAGCCACTGTTATTGCCAATAAAAGCCAATTTGACGTGATGGTGAGCAAGACACCAAACAGGCTGATTCACCTGAATCCCGTGCTCTGACACCCCCATCAGCACACCCACACACGTAGACAATATACAAGGGGTTAGGGAAGGTTGTTCCCACTGAACAACTTGAAACCCTCCCCTCCCATCAGGCTGGGAAAGTAATTAGTGACACATGCATTTCAGCCATATGAATGGAATAAAACCAGTATTTCATTTCCGCATTCAGAAACCAAAGGCATAGCAGCACATTTTCTTCTGGTTTGTTCTCAATTGAGGCTCAAGGCGTAGGGCTCCTCTTTCTCAGTCTTTTAAACTTTATTTTATGTTGAAATTCTGAACCAGAAATAGGTAAGGAGAGAATGTACCTGATGAAAGAAGGCAGCAGGTGCATCATTTTTTGAGCCATTAAAAAGAAGTGCTCCTTGCTCGCCTGGGCAGTCCTCCTTTTGCGCCCTCTCCTCCAGCACGTCTCCTTTACCAGGATTATTTATCCTTATTTCCTCGCTAATGTGGCTTTGAGAGACAAGGGGGTACCCTGGAGGTCACTCGGGAAGTCCCTGCTGGAATCAGGAAGACAGCCAAGGTTTCAGACTCCAAGTCCCTTGATGAACTCAATAGACCACTCCTGCCCTTCGCCCTGGCCTCAGCACTATGCCCTGTCCTGGTGTTCAGGAGCAATGATGCTGAGCTGGTGTTGCCAAGAGAAGCTTCATTTGGGGACTTCCTGGGCATTTAAGACCAGAAACAATTCCTGCTCCTAATGTAAAAGTAATAGGCATTCATCACTTCTCATCTCCTAAATAGATAAGGAAAGAAGAAAAAAGCAATCACTTGGGTATTAGTTAAGTGCTGTTGCAGAAACCGCTGTCAAAAGCCAAGAAACCAGTGCCTGTATCCCTCAACTCCACAGATATTTTGTTTCTGCTTTTATGGTTCTCATTGAACTGGAAGGGAAAGACACAGGAAAAAAAAAAAAAAAAAAGAGCCAAATGCAAAAGAAAATCAAATGAGTCCAGGTTTGGAGACCTGAGAAGAACATTTTTACAGAACACCAGGATTTTGTTTTGATATTTACATCTGTGATTTTTAAATAAGTAAAATGGATCCTCTTAGGAGGTAGACAGTTATTCTAGATTGTGAACTGGCTGGTGAGAGAAGAAATTCGTAAGAATCACCTAAGCATAGAATTCCAACAGGACTAACACAACTAACTCTTAGGCAGAGATGAGAGATATGTACGATGAGAAATATAGTAGCAGAAAGAACTCACGCTTTGGAGTCAATACTGGGTTCAAAATGAATGCTGTTTGTTACTGAGCAAGCTACTTAACCCCACTGAGCCTCACCTACCAAATGGAAAAAATAAAAATTATAGTGCTAAAACTCATGAGGTTGAAGAGATGAGTGGAAATTCTAGTTCATGGTAGGTGCACAACACATTAGTTCCTTATTGTCACTCCTGTGCCCCTTGTGGTAGTTATGAGCGCTGGTCAGCAAATTCTTCCAGTATTCTCCCAAGTGCACAGACAGCTGCAATTTCTTGCTCCCTGGAAAATAGATGTGGTCGTGTGATTGCTTTGATACATCCCTTCCAAGTTGAAGCTTTGAAAGCAAGTTCACCGGGTTTGGTGGCTCAGCCTGTCATCCCAGCTCTTTGGGAGGCCGAGGCGAGTGGATTGCTTGAGCCCGCGGGTTCGAGGCCACCCCAGGCAATTTGGCAAGACCGCGACTCTACAATAAAAAATAAAAAATTAGCTGGACGTCGTAACGCGCACCCATAGTTCTGGCTACTTGGAAGGCTGAGGGGAAGGATCACTGGAGCCCAGCAGGTTGATACCGGGGTGGCGGTGAGTGTGCCACTGCACTTCAGCCTGGGTAACAGAAGGCAAGTTCAAGTTTCACCCTGCATCTTTTCTCTCTATGATAGTAACTGGCAGTGTTCCAGATAGTGACCAGCTTGGGGTCAGGAATCTGGATGACACAGCAAAATTCACAAAGGACAGGTGAGAAATCAAAACCTTTGTTGTTTTAAGCCACCATGCTACTGGAGGTTTTCGTTACCTGGACAAATGGCAGATCATGCCTTTCTTCACTACTACCTTGAGGGCAGTTCTAGCCTTCTCAACTCTGTGGCAGCATAACCTGCCTCCTCCTGATGAACTCACTTTCCTTTGAAGAACAGTATCTGCCAGTATCTTAATTCATTCCACAGATAGGTGCTGTACAAATGCCAAGCGCAAGGCTAAATGCTGAAAAATGCATGATACTGACTCTTGCCTTCAAAGAGCTCACAGTAAGGGGAGGAGAAGGGGGTGCATTGTCAGGAGTCTTTTAAAAATATTCCTGGTTAATTCTTGTATCCCCAGAGTCAAGGTTGGGAACAACTGCATTTGCCTACATTGAATCCTTCACATGTGTCCTGATTGCCTGAAGATTTTAATAACACAGAAGCGGGAGATTATAATAAAAGTCAGGGAGGGGGGAAGGTAGTGTATGTGGGGAGAATGAAGACAGAGGCTGATAAACTGAGACAGTAAATAGGAGTACTGTACTTCATTTTGTCCCTTCGTTGCCCCTGACTTACTGGCTCAGCTGTATCTCTTTCACCTTCCCTTCGTAATAATTTACTAGATTTTTTTTCCATTAGCCTGAATGTCAAGTCAAAAGCAATATAAAATTGCTCATCATTACTATAACACTAGAGCCATTTACTTCTTTTAAAAAACCTGAAGCTGTAAAATAAAAAGCCAAAGCAATGAAGTTCCAATAGTGGAATTATAGGCACAGTACCCAGTGAGGATGTCATTTTAGAATATGATGCCAACTAATGTTTAAACATTATATTTATACAGATATCTTTTAAAAGGGGTAGCTCTTTAATAATAATTTAAATACAGAGACATGTTGATTAATCTACTTAAATCTCTTAGCAAAGGAGTTAGCGCTGCTGTTTAATAACTTGTCATTTGTTGGTAGCAAACTCCTTTCTTCATGACCAGGCAGCAAGGTCTTGCGTCTTGGAGACCAACGGATGTTATTCAATCATTCTACTGCTTTCATGTTGTGTAACCTGGACAAATGGCAGATCATGCCTTTCTTCATTACTACCTTGAGGGCAGTTCTAGCCTTCTCAACTCTTGTGGCAGTTGATTGCCAAGTTCTTGGTCAACTGCCAAATCTTCAGTCCAGTATGGATCTCGCTGAGATGCTTTGGAACTGCTTGCCAAATACTGCCAGTTGCTCGCCCAACATTTGTTTCTCCCTTCTCTATGACTGAGAAAACCCTGATTTTCTAAAAGGTGACTATAAACCCAGTTAAAATCTTCTTTACACTTGCTTGCAGCTAAGTATGACCATGTGACCGAGCTGAAACCAGTGAAATGTAAGTGAAGTTTCGACAGTGTCCGTTTCCACATAAAATGGCAAAGCCTAGCAAAGAGGCCTTTTGCCTTTTACCCTTCATTCTTTTTCTTCTTCCTACCTGAACACAGACATGATGCCAAAAAGAGGCAACCATTTTGTCGCTATGAGGATAAAGGCCATTATTAAGAAAGACAGATCGAGGAGTCTGGGTTCCCTGGTGGTATCATGGAGCTACTGTACAAATCCTAGACAGTCTTTCCTTCAGACTTCTTTTAACATGAGAAAAATAAACTCTTGTTTGGTTCAACCACTGAGGATGACTGTTCCAGACAGCCATGTGCAAACCCCAACCAATATAACCTGAAGACTCCTGGAGTCTTCATCTGGGCTTCATTCCCCTTCCTACCAAATTGAGACTCATGGTCAACTCTTGGCTGTAGGGGGAGTTAGCTGGATAACGTTTATGAAGTACTTATAGTCCAGGCTCCGTGGCTCAGCCTGTAATCCCAGCACTTTGGGAGGCCGAGGCGAGTGGATTGCCTGAGCCTGTGGGTTCGAGACAAACTTGGGCAACTTGGCGAGACCTCATCTCTACAAAAAATTTCTAAAAAATTAGCCAGGCATGGTAGTGTTCGCCTGTAGTTCTGGCTACTTGAGAGGCCGAGGCGGAAGGATCACTGGAGTCCTGTAGGTCGACGCTGGGGTGGCCGTGAGCGTGCCACTACACTCCAGCCTGGGCGACAGAGTGAGACTCCAACTCATAATAATAATAATAATAATAAATAAAACACATAAAGAATTTGATAGGAGTGGTATGGCATGCTTGTAAGAATATATGTTTTTTTAAAATATTACAATTTTTTTCTTGCAAGCAGAACTTTGTGCAAGGTAGTCTCCTCCCTCTTCCTCACAGTAGCCAGAGGCATCTATTTCCTCAGGGAAGATTAGGATTGTTAAACTCGGAAAGCAAAGCCAAAAGCAAAGGAAAGTGAAGCCTAACTGGTTTCCTAGAGGTCCAGTTTGCACAGAAAAGGCAGAATAAATGCACAATTGTTTTTTTTTTTTCCTAAAACAGCTTTCAAGATATTGAACTGGTTCCCCCAAACCATCAAGCGATCAATCTGTTCAATTGTTTTAAAAATATTATGAACATAATTATAGTCATGTTTGATGTGTTCAAAACTAGTACCTTTTTTGATGTTCAGATTGGCCCATCTTTGGTCAGTGGGAGTCTCTTTGAATTGTTTCCTGAGTTTTTTTGGACCCAACCCTAGTAGGGGCTGATACTTTCCTTGCTTTTTGAAAGACACGTAGAGATAAAATAGCATGATGCCTGGAATTTACTTCAAAAAGATGGTATGGGAAAAAAGAGGTATAAATGAAATACGATGAGCAATGAATTGATAGTTATTCAAGCTGGTGACAGCCCCAGGGAGGATCGTTATACTATTTTCTTACATGTGTCCATGCTTGAAATTTTCTAAACTAAAAAGACTAAAAAGTTTAGCCCAGAGAGCTGTGGTGGTGCATGCCTGTCGTTCCTGCTGCTCGGGAGGCTGAGTCAGGAGGATCACTTGATCCCAGGAGTCTGAGATCGGCCTGGGCAACCTAGTGAGACTCCATCTCAAAGAAGAAAAAAATCTCAGCCTTTAACTTCCAAAACAGGGTCTGTACATCCTTAGCAAGACAATCGTCTCGAGTGCGTGGATTTGATGGGAGAAAAAGAAATATTTATGTTCCCAGGGCTTCTCTTGACTTCTCCATGGACAGACACAGAGGTCTGAGTCCAGAGCTGTCCTGGAAGTCAGAGGTAACGAGCTCTCTCGGGCTACACACTGTATCACCCCGTCCGAAGGAGGGAGTGAAGAAACCCCCTCTGACGGGGCGGAGAGCAGGACGATGAGGGCAGGAGAGCGGGAGACGCGCGGGAAGCCTCAGAGCTTCAGGGGGTGGGTCCCTTCCGGCGGCTTTGGTGGTGGCCACAGGGCTGGGCACGGCAGGTGCCCCGCGACCGGCTGGCCCCATCTTCTCCCACTGTGTTCCCCGGCTTCTTGCCTCTAATCCCACACGTGCCTGACTCCATTTCTGGGGGTGCGGGGGCGACGTTGCCCTCCACGCCGGACGGGAAGGAACAGCGGACGCGGGAGGTCCAGAGGCCAGAATCCAAACCCTGTCAGCGACTCAAGACCACTGGGTCTTGGGTCTCCGCGCGTCACCCACGGAAGCAAGGTGGGCCTGCAGGACTCACGACCCCGCGGCGTCCCAGCCGTGCAGATGGGAAACCCGCAGAGAAAGCAGGCCCCGAGCA
>NW_007249498.1:192957-214695 GCF_000164805.1 Carlito syrichta
CGGCCGCCGCTCAGCCGGGCTTGACTCGTGCCGCTGGCTGGGTCTGCAGAGCTGAGCGCCCGCTAATCTCGGTGTTTAAGTGGCGTGTGTTTAACGGGCTTACTGGACACCTGAGATCCTCTCGGCGAAGGCCTCCAGCACGAAATCGCTGGCGCAGAAGAGAGCCGTGTTTTTAAAGAAAAAGGTGCGAGGGGAACCGTCCGAACGTCGGCTGTCGTGACCGGACGCCCTCCCCGTCTCCCCCGTGGGCTGGAGAATGAAAAGTCTGCCCTGGGTGTCCAAGCCGCTCACGTCGGTGTTGGGGCTGTTTGGGGCAGGTTATGTGGACAGAGACGTTGCTGCAACTTGCGTATTGTGCATGAAATGCACGTTGGGTCTCTCCAAATAGCTTTATTGTTATTTCACTGCACTGAGAGTTGTTTGGTTTACGCAGCTTTCTGTTTTAGATGTGACTAAACGTTACCAAAAAAAAAAAACCCACCAAAAAAAAAAAAAAAAAACCCGACAACAAAAAACTTTAGCTGAAAACAATGTCTAGATGTTTAGAGGAGACTGCTTGTGCGTGCCACCAGAGCATTCTTTTGTAAACTTAAATTTTTGTAAAAGGTTGCTTTCCTGTATCTGATGATGGAGAGGCTTTTTATGAAAAACAAGATCCTGAGATCACTGAGTGTGCAGGAAAGAGTACTACCTTCTCCTACCCTCAACCCTTTCCAAACGATAGATTGAACCCAAAAAAAGTGTGCCCACAACCGGGAATTATGTAATTGGACTCAAAGAAAGCACAACGAAAAATCGTTAGTTGCCAAGTACCTAGATAGTTCTAAAAGGGGGGGATCTTTTTAGCACTGGGAGGTTGTTACATGATTTAAGGTAAAATAATCTGATAGCTTTTTCATCTATACAATTTTCATTTTTTACACACATGTATAGTTTCCACATCTAACACTGGATTTACCAAAATATTTATTTGGGTTTATGCATACATGTTCATAAGTGGTGACTGTGTTCTACATTCTATTCTAAGTGCTGCGATATGTTTTGACTCATCTTAAAGCAATCCTGGGGGTAAGCACCATAATCGTCCCCGTTTTTAAATGGGGAAATTGAGGCACAGAGGTGTTAAGTGGCTTATCCAAGATCACACAGCTGCAGAGCAAGGCGGTATCATACCTGCAAAGTTCTTTATGTTAAAAAAGCATGATTTTATGATTTACTTATTTTTGTTTTTATTTTTATTTAAGCATAAATGATGAACATTTCCTGAGAAGCATAACAATTCCTGATTGCGGAAGTGCCCCACGCGCACCGTTAAGTACCAAGTAAGGAAAAGTATGAAAGAACCATCTGGGTGAGTCTCAAGTTTGAAGACCACCACATCCACCAGGAGACCCAGAATGGATCCGCACCAAAGCACCACCATCACATTCCTGGAGAAATGGTATTCGGATGAGTCACTGTCTGGCTGCCGGAGACATCATAATGTCAAGAAAAAACTGAAGTTCATTCGAATCTTAGGCCTTTTCATGGGCTTGGTAGCCATTAGCACTGTCTCATTTTCAATCGGTGCCTTTTCTGAGACAGACACACAGAGCACAGGAGAGGCCAGTGTTGTCCGTGGCCCCAGGGTAGCACAGGGGTACCATCAAAGAACTCTCTTAGATTTAAATGACAAGATTCGGGATTATACGCCACAGCCACCACTTTCTAAGGAAGGCAACTCTGAGAATAGTACTGATCATGCCCAAGGAGATTACCCTAAAGACATCTTTTCCCTTGAGGAGAGAAGAAGAGGTGCAATCATTCTCCATGTCATTGGAATGATCTACATGTTCATAGCCTTAGCCATTGTCTGCGATGAGTTCTTCGTCCCTTCTTTGACTGTCATCACCGAAAAACTGGGCATCTCTGATGATGTGGCCGGAGCCACCTTTATGGCTGCAGGGGGTTCAGCCCCAGAACTTTTCACATCGCTCATTGGGGTGTTTATTGCTCACAGCAACGTTGGCATAGGCACAATCGTAGGCTCCGCGGTATTCAATATCCTCTTTGTTATTGGCATGTGTGCTCTGTTTTCTAGAGAAATCTTGAACCTGACCTGGTGGCCGCTCTTTCGGGATGTGTCCTTCTACATCGTTGACTTGATCATGCTGATTATATTTTTCCTGGATAATGTTATCATGTGGTGGGAAAGCTTGCTTCTCTTAACCGCTTACTTTTGCTATGTGGTTTTCATGAAATTCAACGTCCAAGTAGAAAAATGGGTGAAGCAAATGATAAATCGCAAAAAAGTCGTCAAGGTGACAGCACCAGAGGCCCAAGCAAAGGTTGGTGGTGGTAGTTTTTTTATTGAATGCCCTTCTTGACCCTAGTTCTGAGTTACTGTGCTTTTGAGAGCTGCAATTTTTTAAAATGTGAGGGTGTTTGGGGCTGTTGTGGATAGCAGATTGCATTCTGTAGTTTTGTGATAGCCAGACTAACAAAGCAGTAGAAACAAATAATTTGGGGGTATTCTTGTAGACATTTACTGAGCTCCCCAGCAACTTGCTTCTGAGTAAAACATTTGTACATACAGGTTACATAAGCATCCCAGAGCAAACTCAGCAGTTATTTGCCTCTTATTTTCTGCAAGTAGGCATAATGATTTTGTGAGCAGTTTAATCTGCATGGCAAAGTGTATGTGGCTAGCAAGTTGCGGGACTCTTTTTACATGGGCACATGACAGTTATCAACAGCCACCTCTATGAAGATGTCTGGGGGAAGAAAGTTTGTTTCTTGTCACCACAGCAATACCTTGAATCATCAGCCTAGGGCCTAGCAGGTCTGGTCATTAGAGTGGCCATGGCCATTTTCTTGATTCACACAATCGTGTTTCAGATCACTTGACCAGGAACTGATCAGCATTCTTTGTAACGAGAGTCCCTGGTCAACCCAACCCCCTTCTCTGTATGGCAATGACCCATTTTGCACACCATAAGAATCATGACCCCAAATATTTTCATGGTAGATTTTTTAACAGTTTTAATGACAGTAGTGGCCGTCCTCCCACTTAGGTGGAAAGCAGATTGGTAAAGAGCTTAGAAGGAATTGATCTTCAAAAATGTAAATAATTTTGTAAAATAAGGGACAAGCAGCATCAATAAAATTATATATTGTATCATAATGCAGTTATGCTTTATATCCTAGCAGTGGAATGTTGTATCTGAATGTGATTTTAAACAGAAAACCAAAATACATACACAGACTTTTCATGCTAGCATCTGGGAAAATTCTCATGTGTGCAAAAAAACAGATGTTTGAGCAGGGGGTGAGAGATTTTGTCCAAAAAGAAAAGAAAAAATGATATTAACTTAGCTAAATTTACATAATTGTTTCATAGTCGGGTTTGATGACCAATTTTGTAGTAGCCATGAAATGGAAGCAAAGTGCAGGAAAAAAAAAACAACACTATAATATTTCCACTTATTACATGCAAAAAAGAAACATTTTATACTATATTTTTTCTAACATTTATTTTAGTGAATGGTTGTTTGTTAAAAACTGTAGTAAAACAAAAAAAATCAGTTGGCAAAATATATATGTATTCAGATGTGACTACTGAATACATCTATCTCCTTCGGGGCATAAGACAGAGGGCCATTATTATAGGAGCCTCTCTCCTGTTCTGACTTGGTAGCCAAAAAGTTGTCCTTCAAGCCCCCTCATCAAACCTGTTTGAGTGGGTTGCATTAATGGTCTCTGTGCTTATTCCAATTAGAGTACTAAACAATTGTCAAGGAAATGCATATTGTTTTAGAGCCAAGGATTCGGTGGCTTATATAAATACCTTGGGCATATCAGTAGTTAAAAAGTATTTTTGAAGACTCAGTACTTTTTTGGTTTTCTTACACCACAGTAGAACTTCATTGACTTAGGCACAGACTGGGCTGTAGGTTATGTTGGCAATATTTATGAAAAATGAATTTACAGAGCAATCTGATGGTATATGTATGACTGCAAGAAGAGTCTGTGTTCTGGTTTTAATGGGGTGTGGAAGACGGTTTCATGTATTTGGGACATAACTTTCTAATTACAGGTTTTATAGACAGAATTTAATCAGTTGCAAACCATTCTTTGAAGTAGCCCTGGCAGGATCAATTAAGTGACTGTGGTGGGTCATTTTTTTTGATAATTTATAAGTCAGCAATTCAGGCTGACATTCTTTAACAGTTGTTATTCATATCCATAATTATGTGCTGTACTTAATATTGTGTTTTTTAATTTGGAAATTTTAGATTTACCTAATTGAAAAAGAAAGTAGGTTATATTCATAACTATTTCTTCTGTTTCTGATTCCCACCCCCTCAAATGTGTTCATTGTGTTATTTTCCTTTTAGCATCAAACAGCTTTAATTTATTTCACTTAATCGTTATTGTTTCTTTGAACATTTGGTAACTGATGAGAGTAGAGTTGTGTTTTTGTTTTTTTTAAACATAGCTATGTCTTGTTTGGTGTTACTCAAGAATGCTGAGCACAGTCGTACATTTTGGGGTGGTACATAATGATGTGTGATTTCCTTTAGGAAATTTCACCTTGCCAATTTCACTTTTGAATTATGCTGGAAATTTTTGTTTTTTGTTTTTTTGTTTTTAGTTATAACTTTTATTATATGCCTGCATTCAGAATCTTGTGAAGGGTTGTTCTCTAAGCACTGAACGTAAGGTGTCCCAAAGAGAGGTGAGTCTGTGAGTGTGGCCAACTAGCCCTGTGGTCTGCAGAGTTGATTTCTGGCTGCATAGCCCACCTTACCTACAGAAATCGGTGCTTCTGATATCATCAGAACACTTAGGAAAAGAGATCTTAAGCCAAATGAGGCCTTCAGTGGAGTCTGTATAGAGAAGAATGTGCTAGGAAACAAAATACAAAGCATGTTTTCATGCAAAGCTACCTCTTTATCCTGTTTGCACAAAAATTGGGCCTGCGAGTTTAGAAAAGTGGAGGAAGCACATTTTGTATATTCTCATACAAATCATCAAATGGTTCTTGCTAAAAAATCATCAACTCTGATGGACTGCAGGCAGTGAAATATCTTTGAGGCTTCTTGCTTCATAGACAAATTGAAAATCTTAATTTGGTTCTATTATTGATAATATATGTGATAGGACAACCGTGAAGCATGGGAGCATGTGAAACAGCTCATTTAATTGCTCTCCCCTGTGTGCGGCTTTTTGTTTTCTTGTTATTATTATATTTATTTTAGTGATACTATTATTAACCTTTTTTAAAAGTTATATAGTGCCACATGATAGTAGAGAGACCCTGAGGCTTTGACTCAGAAAGAAAAGAGTTTAAACCCAGTTGTGTAAGAAGCCCAGTGAAGTCATTTGGACTCTCTAAGCCTCAGTTTGCCCAATGGAAAATCAGAATAATGATACCTTCTTCATAAGATTGATAAAATTATTAGATGAAGAAGTGAATGTTAAGCATTTAGCATAGTTCTTGGCAAATGTGGACTGTTCAATAAATATTACTTCCCTTCCTTTTATGTTTCATTGTTAAATGAAAAGTGAATTCGAGTTGGGCGAGGTGGCTCAGCCTGTAATCCCAGAGCTTTGGGAGGGTGAGGTGAGTGGATTGCCTGAGCCCGCAGGTTCGAGACCCGCCTGAGCAGCTTGGCGAGACCTCATCTCTACAAAAAATCCAAAAAAAATTAGCGGGGCATGGTAGCGCACGCCTGTAGTTCCAGCTACTTGGAAGGCTGAGGCAGAAGGATCGCTGGAACGCAGCAGGTCGAGGCTGCGGTGACCGGGAGCGACCACTGCACTCCAGTCTGGGCAACAGAGTGAGACTCCAACTCAAAAAAGAAAAAAAAAAAAAGGAAAAGCGAATTCAAATAAATTATTTGAGATTCAAGAATTATAGAACATTCCTTGAAGATTGAATTTACTCCAGTGAATGGTTGAGTTAAGCAGGCCAGTATACCTCTTAGGGTCATATAATATTTGTTGACTTATAATATTCATAAGTTCTCGTTCACATCCAGTGAATAAATAGAGGCTAAATATTATCATAAACTCAAAGGAAACGTCCAAGAGCCTTTTTTTGTCCTAAAATTTTATTATTTGGAATTTTGCTTAAGATAAGTGACCCATTGGCTGGCAATATCTAAGCTATGCAGAGACTTGTTTTCAGGGTATTTTTATTAGTAAACGATTGGGGCTCTCTTCATAAAACTTCTCTACAGCTGGTTAGGAATAAATCTGAATCCTTCAGGGCATGAAGCAGTTGAGTTTCAGGGCATTCGGCTCATTTTTCTGCGCGCCTGACCTGGCTGCTGCGGGCCTTGATCTGTTGTGGTGCTAGGCTGTCATTGGCCTAGAAAGCAGCTGTCCATGGTATTTAACTTCGTCTTAGACTTGGCACCGTAATCTGACAGCAAGTTGGCCTGGTTCTAATGAAGGGCATGGTCTAAATAAAGATGCTTAAAGCTGGATAGTTGAAGAGCCAGGCTACTTAGTAATTTAAGTGTACTTTGCTTTTTTCAGTTTGTGTGTTTCTGAAAAGTTGTAAACAGTTTTTGTGATTCAACTTGTTATTAATGTTCTTGGGAAAATCAGAACTAAAACAATATTATAAATATTCCTCATAAAGTGAAGTATTTCTTGTAGGGCACTAAGCTATAAAAAATAATTTTATAAAGACATAGGTATAGTTCCAATTTGCTAAAGACCCATAATTTATTATAAGACTCAACGTTTGTTCCCCCTTCAAGCCTGCTAAATAGTAAAATTAATGTACAAACTTCAAGGTAGGTAAGATAGCTCTTATATTAAATAAAAGGATGTATTACTTGACAGATTTAGAAACTTATTCTACATATTTGTCAAAAGAAAAAAAAAGTTTAGGTATCAAAATCCTTAACTGACTAGTTGTCTATGAATGTAGTGTGTTTGTTTATCTAGGAATACAGCCTGCTGATATTTGATTTTGTTTCCCTCTCCTTATATTAAAAGCAAGCCTATCAGTTACTGCTTGGGATTCAGAGAGTGAACGAGGCATTTTGAGACATCCAGGAGGGCGCAGTGGATTTTAATGCACACAGTTCAAATTGCCCTTGGCCCCTCCCCTTCGTGCTGTGGTTTCCCCTGACAAGAGAGGACTTAAACTTTATGAATCCTTCTGACAGAGAACTGGGAGTCACCACACCCCTCCCCCCTCCCTCCCTTCCTCCCTTTCTCCCTTCTAGCTTCCTCTCCTCTCCCCACCTTTTCTCTTTTAATGTCTTCTTTTCCCTTGCCTTCTTGTATTCCCCACACCTCTTTTGGTGGAACCAGATAGTTTGTATTTTAACTTTAGCAAGAATAGGATTGTTATGTTAAGTTGCTCTCTGGCTGTTGGGGTCACAAGTACATCTACAGTGTGGATTTGACAAGTTAAGTTTTCCTGTTCTTTTATTTTCAACCTTCTTTGGGTTTGGATAAGACTCTAGTAGCCAGAACAAAGCTGCGTTTTGTTTAATTCAGTTAGACAATCGTTATCTTTTTTCTAGCCTTTTTTAGATGGATTGTTTTCAAAATCTGTTTCTCCTTTTACCAGCTTGAATTTTACATACTTATCTTTATTCTTTTAACGTGTTATCTGAGAAATTTTATCTTGTATATTTAACACAGTATAAAGTTTATTAAGAGCTTCACACTCCAGCTAAATAAGCTACGTACCTTAGAACACTTAAAGACAATCACCTCTTCCTCCATTGTATGTGATTCAAAGCCCAGGATTTAAGTTCTGCCTCAATGTCCTGTAAAAGCTTTATTGAAGTATAACCTTTATTACTTTTAAACCCCACAAATTAGACATTGTCATTGTACTAACAGTTTTTAGATTGATCCACATATTTATGAGTTTTTCCCTTCCTCATCCTGTTTTAGACTTTTTATCTATGATTTTTTTCTCTACTCCTGAAGTACATTCTTTATACTTTTTTTTAAAGCAAGAATCTGTTAATAGTAAATGCTCCTGAGTTTTACTTGCTTAGAGATGTATTTCACTTTTGTTCTTGAAATATAGTTTTGGTGGATAGGAAATTGTCTTCTCATCTCACTCTGGTAATAATATTCCACTGTCTCTGAGTCCCATTTTTCCTGTTAAAAAGACTCCTGTCAGTGTAAATGTTGGTCCTTTGTAGGAAATCTATCTTTTCTCTTTGACTGTGTTTAAGGTTTTCTCTTTGTTTTTCGTGTTTGGCATTTTCCTTGAGCTATGTCAGATGTGCTCTCGTGTATGTATCCCTCTTTGTAATTGATCAAGCTTCCTGATTTTGCAGATTAGTGCCTTCCATCAATTTGGCTTTACCCCCATCTTACTATAGTCACAATCTTACCATAGAATCCCAATTAGATATACTCCTGAAACATCTCAACTCATCTTCCACGTCTTTTAACTGCTTGGCTTTTCTGTCTCTGATGTTCATTCTTGTTATTTCTTTATATCTACTTTCTAGTTCCTCGTTTTCTCTTAATTTTGCCTAATTTGTTGAGGTCCTCGTTTCAGTTATCATACTTTTTATTTCTACAAGTTCTGTGTGGCTCTTTGTCTAATCTACTAGGTTGATTCTCGTTGCTTCATCATACTTTTAATGTCTTCTTTTATTCCTCTAAGCTTATTAAATATATTTATTTTATGTTTCCCAATCGATCGTTTTAGTGTCAGTATCCTTATGGGTCTAGTTTTGTTGTTTTTTAATTCTGGAACATGGGTTTAACATATTTTTAAACTTTAAACACATGTTCCTTAGAACTTTATCTGTGGGAATTGACTGAGGCCTGGGTTTTAAGTTTATTCTGCCAGAGAGGATTGCTCTCCTGTCAAGGGTCTGGGAGTACTACCAAAGTAGAACCATTCTAATCTACATGTTTGACCTTTTTTCCTCTCAGGTAGTATGAATTCAGACTCCAAGCCCACATGAGTGAGCCTGTGGTTCAAAATTCTTATGGGAGACTCTTCTTTCACTTTCTTCTCTCATTTTCAGTACCACGCAAAACCAAGACCAAATCGGCACATCCTACCATCTCCTTTTGTGAGATAGATTATTCGCCCACCAAAAGTGTCATACCCTTCAGAATTCTCAGCTTATAGGTAGAGAAGTTCTCTGAATTGTCTCCCCCTTCAGGCCTCATGCTCGTAGTTTCTAAAAACCTAGTCTCTAAGCCACTGAGCAAATACCTTGAAGGCACAACATTGTAAAAGCTCCTGGAACTTGTGCATACTTGGTGTTCTGGTTCTAAGAAATCCCTAATTCTTCACTAAGTAAATAAAATAGTTGAGTATTTAGAAAATATATTAAAAATATAAATCCAACATTTTGGAGAGTAATGTATTGAGAATGGTTTCTCTGAGTGTTTAATCCATTCTATTGCCAGAACTATATATCTCAGACTGTAGATTATCAAAAGATAATGCATATCACAAATGTCACTGATATGGAACCTTAATGGTACGCTTTCAGAATGTTTAATACAACCTGACCATCACACCAAAGTTCTTGATCAAAAAAAAAATTTTTTTCTTAGCAATAGCAAAATCTGTAGTCAAACAAAATGTAAGTGGCAATTCTAATAGGAAGTTATATGGGGCCACTTTAAATTTTATGTTTGACTTTTAAATAATATTTTTAGAAAAACTAAAAAAAAAGGTGATGAACATGCACAGTCTTACATTTATCATATTGGGTATACACAATTTTAAGATTAAAAAAAAAGAAAACCTTGGCCTGCTGTGAGCATTTCTCCATGTCAATAACTTAGAACATGGGGTGTTTGGTTTTCTGTTTCTGTGTTAGTTCACTTAGGATGATGAACATGGGGCACCTCTCTTGGGACCACTCCCACTGTGGGAGCTTTTTTGTCCTTTCAATAAATCCTGCTTTCTCACTCAAAGAAAAATAGATATATGTATATATATTTTTTTACCCATATATTGATTGTACAAGATTATATAAACATCAAACTATTTTAAAGAGTTGTAATCTCTCCATTGTGCTATATAAAGATAACTATGCTCATTTTTACAGATGGTATTCTTCCAGGCTTCTCATACACACACACACACACACACACACACACACACACACACACACACACACACACAGAAATATACCCATGCATACATACACACATGTCTATGTACCTATATATTTAAATTAATTTGAATTCTATTAAACATGCCCAATTTTATTTATTTATTTTTCATTTATTTCAGTCACTCTCGGGGATGCAAGTAGGTTTTTGGTTACATGGGTGCATTGTATAGTGGCAGAGAAGTCTGGGCTTTAAGGGGACCCACCATCTCTACCTGCGTACATGGTACCTGATAGATGATTTTTCATCCCTCTCTTCCCACCCTTCTGAGTCTCCAATGTCCATCATACCATTCTCCGTGCCTTTGCAGAGTCTTTGTTCAGCTCCTACTTATGCTCATAACTTAGAACATGGGGTGTTGGGTTTTCTGATCCTGTGTTAGTTCACTTAGGATGATGAACATGGGGCAACCCTCCCACTGTGGGAGCTTTTCTGTCCTTTCAATAAATCCTGCTTTCTCACTCAAAGAAAAATAGATATATACATATTTTTTTTGCCCATATATTCATTGTACAAGATTATAAAAACATCAAAATATTTTTAAAAATTGTAATCTCTCCATTGTACTATATAAAGATAACTATGCACATTTTTACAGATAGTATTGTTCCAGGCTTCTCATACATACATACATACATACACAAATATACCCATGCATACATACACACATGTATATGTACCTTTATATTTAAATAAATTGGAATTCTATTAAACATGCACAATTTTATTTATTTATTCTTAATTGATTTCAGTCGCTTTGGGGGGTGCAAATTGTTTTTGGTTACATGGCTGCATTGTATAGCAGCAGAGAAGTCTGGGCTTTAAGTGTACCCACCACCTCTACCTGCATACACTGTACCTGATAGATGGTTTCTCATCCTTCACTCTCTTCCCACCCTTCTGAGTCTCCAATGTCCATCATACCATTCTCTGTGCCTTTGCACAGTCTTTGTTTAGCTCCTACTTATACTCATAACATAGAACATGGGGTGTTTGGTTTTCTGTTCCTGTGTTAGCTCACTTAGGATGATGAACATGGAACAGCTCTCTTGGGTCCCCTCCCACTGTGGGAGCTTTTCTGTCCTTTCAATAAATCCTGCTTTCTCACTCAAAGAAAAAAAAAATATGATGAACATGCACAGTCTTACATTTATCATATTGGGTATACACAATTTTAAGATTTAAAAAAAAGCAAACCTTGACCTATTATGAGCATTTCTCCATGTCAAATGTTTTTCTAAAATGTTATTTACTATTTAGTGTTATTATACTATCAAAAACCATTTTCATATTGTAATGCATTGTAATATTTTAATACTTCATAAAAATGCTACAACACATAACCTACACGCGAATTTTTGATTTTGTAGAAGCAGACATTCTGGAGCAAAATTGCTAGCTTTTTAAGTGCCTGCCACATTGCTACATACTTGATAGTGTTTAATATGATAATACTTAATGTTTTCCAATTGCATAGGTGAAACATAGCATTTTAATTAATTTTTTAAATTTGCATTTTAAAATCTGGTTAACTGGGAGGTTAAGCTTTGAAACATATGCTTACGAAGAATTACATTTTTCTTTTGTGGATTGCTATTTTCCTGTGTCCTTTGTGTCAATTTTAGAGTTAGCTGTGATGATTCACACAGAGATCTCTGACAAATATATGCCAAGAATCACTAACTTTAGCTCTCCTCCCTCTCCACATCTCCACACCTAAATAAAGCCAGAAAATTTTTGTGGTTTTTGTTTTCGTATTAACAAGAGAATTATTCTGAAAAGGAGGCCTTATGACCAAGGAGTTGGGAAAAGAGCTTCCCTGGGACTGGGCCCGGCTTCTTGACCATATGACCTTGGAGGATTCTCTACCTTCCAGGAACTCTCTTTCCTCGCCTGCAAAAGGGGAGATTTGACCTCAGTGACATAGCAGATTGATTTTAGCCTGTCACTTCTGTCCGCAGGAGCTCTAATACTTACTATTCAGAGTAATTAGGCCAAAGAAGCAATCTAATATGTTTACCTTCAACAGAAGACCAGAGTCTAACCATACCCATATCACCTCTTCTCTTTAACTGATTTGCATGTAGTAGTTCCACTCAAATGATTTAATTGACTTGACCAAGCAATAACTGTAGCTTAAGCATGCTGTGAGAGGCAGCTCTTGCAGAGAGATGGGAGAACAATGTGCACAGGAGAAAGTCATTTAAAGTTTCCCGTAGGATTTTAGACCTCCTCAACTTTGTGATTCTTGGCAGTGAAAACCTCCTTGGCAGCTGCATGTGTGGCTCTGGAGTGCTGATCTCTGCTGGTCTCTCCAAAGTCAAGAGAAGAGAAGAATCTGGAAACAAGGCAGTGCTTAATACCAGGTACTTACCACATCAACACTCTGAAATAAGTATTATCCCACCTATCTACAGATCAGCAATATGAAGAACGGAAAGCATAAATGATTGCTTGAGATCCAAATTTAGTGGCATTTGAATTGCACTTGAACTTGAGTCTTTCTGACGCCAAAGAACAAACCATTTCTCTTACATCTTAGTGCTTCTCACTGGGCAATTGAGAAAGACAAAGCAAGCCTCCAAATTAGACTTACTTTTCAGTTGAGGTTCTGTTAAGTCAGTGACTCAAATATTTTTGACCATGGCCTATGCTAAGAGATATATTTTACATCTCAACCCAATTTGCACAAGCACATGCATGAAAATATGCATATTAACATACACATATAAAAATAAAATCTACATGTAAGGCACTTTGATATTGCTCACATTTTCCATTCTGTTAAAAATTTTCAATTTTCTAAAAATAATTTCATGACCCACTAATGGGTTGTGACCTGAGTTTTTTTAAAATGCTGTGTTAAAAACTGTCTTTTTTTTCCCTCCTTGTTTCTCTTAGCAGGGCTGCCCTGCAGAGCTGAGCTAGTGGTGTGGTATACAAGGGTATCTGTATGATCAAGGGGAAGAGTAGGGGAAGAAATCCAGACATCCGTCTACTGAATCAGCTGCGTACTCCCGTGGCTGCCTGCAGGAAGGGGTACCTTTTCTTAATTCAACAAAAGTGTCCTTTGTACCGGTGGTGGCCTTACTTCTTACCTCTAACTTTTCCTTTTAGTGATTTGTTTAGAGTTTCAGAGCCACGAATCCAAAGGAACCTTTAAGCACATGTACATCCATGCTAATTTCAGGGTTGGGCCTCTTTTCGTTGTTTCGAGCTCAAGCCACGTGTCATCATCACTTCCTCCCCAAGCACACGGACCGTCTGACCAGTGCAGATTTTTGCAAAAATCTTGAGAAGCCAGCACCCACCAAACTGTGCAGGGCTCTCTGCCTCTGGCCTAGACTGCAGGGTGAGGAAGGCGTAGCAGGTAGCCTGAAGTGCCTGCTGAGCCTTGACTCACTTTTGGTTCCTGCCGAGCTTGTCATTGGGTGGAAAGGAAATGTGGATGCAGCAGGGAGGCTGTGGAATCAGAGAGAAGCAGCACCTTGACAAGAAGCTGTGTTTCAATTAGGCTGGTTTCCTTTTTTATGAAGGATTGGATTTGTAAACCAAATGATGCACACATGGTTTTTGTACCGGTAAAAACCAGTGGTTTTGGAAAGAGTCTGGGTATCAGACCACATTTCATGCTGTGTTCACAGCTGTAAAGGGTACACTTAGAATTTTGCGTTGGTAGGACCAAGCCTGGGAAGAAGGAGTCCCTTTCATCCCTGGCACTGGCTATGGAACCCTGGACCAGGGGCTTCATTCCAAGCATCTTCTCTTTGAAAATGAAGGGGCTAGTTGATCTGCAACATCCTACCAGCTCTGATCACTCTGTGCTTCTCTGCTAATGGGCAAGAAACAAATATACTTATTTGTAATTATGGATTAGCCAACAGAAGAGAGAGTCAGGTAATGAAGCCCTGAACTAGCTTTTCCGGTTCGAAACCCAATTAAAGAGAATGAGTTCCTTTGGAGGGATAACGAGGGATTCTTTCCCTGTCTATAGGACCTTCTCGGAAAGGGCCAAGTGAGTTTCTGGCTCTCTGTAAGTAACTTTCTCTTTTACTGCTTGATGAAGCTTGAGTTGGACAAGCAGGGTGCAGGTAGAAATACAGGTTTCACCTTCAGCTAGAACCTGAAGTACTGTTCCTCCCACTTACAGCCTGTCATCTGTTGTTCTAACCACTTATGTAGGCTGAGTTGGTTTTCTTTTTCCCTACTGCCTGAAAGCAATCAAAGATATGTTGAACCACTTTTATTCTTTTAGGCCTGTGGTAGGCACTGAGCGTTGTTGTACTCCAAGAACCTGTTACTTTGTTTTCTGGGACAGAGGATGATGATTAAGGCTTAATACAATGGAATTATTAATTATTTAGGCTTGGGATAGAGATTATTTAGGATAGACCTTTCCTGCTGTGTGATATTGGGCACATTACGTAACCTCTCTGGGCTTATGTTTGCTTATTTGTATTTTTTTTTTAAATAATAGAATTTACCTCATACGGAGGTTGTGAATTTTGAATGAGCTGGCATAAGAAAAATGTATAGCAGTCTTTGCACCTCCCCCAATACACCTAAAGATGCTCTCCTCCTGGTCTCTTTTGCTTTGAGTTCCTTTTCTGTGCTACTAACCTATTCCTTCAGTCCTGTCTCTCCTCAAGTGTGTGTTTTCCTCCTGCCATTTCAGGACCATCCCTTGTTTCCTAGGCCTCTCTCTCTCTTGACGTCACCCTTACAGCCATATAAACATGCAGCTCCCCAACTGATCCCTAATAGTCAAATCCTAAGTGTTTGGACCTGACTCTGCTCTCTTTTTATTCTTGCAGAGGATTAAGAGAGAAATATTTTCTTACCTATGAAACTTGACTTCTCTTGGGCCTTCCTAGGGCTGCCTTATTGATGCATTTACTCTTTTCTTGTTTACTTTATCAATATTTAATCTTAGCTATTTACTTGTTCATCTAGTCATAGCTATGCCTTAGGTTGGTTGGCCAGCATCTGTGTTTTCTGTCTTGGAGTGAATCACTCCCCTTGACTCAGTAACTAACCAGTTCCATTTCCAGTATTTGGTGCCTATCTTGGTGTCACAGGTAGAAAGGCAAAGGGCACTTAATGCTTCAAGAAGTTTATAATGGTGGTGATGGGTGTTTGTGATAAAAAGTCTGAACCTGCATCCGTCATAAAATGTAGTGGCTTATGTATTAGACTCATGAGGTAAATGACTAATTTCCTACTGAATAAAAGCAGGAGTCCTTAGAAATCCTCCAGTCCCTTCATGCTACAAGTGGGTGTCAGGGGAGGTAAGGGCTCTCAATTCTAAAAGCCAGATTATCCCTGAAATAGTTCTCCTTGCCTTCTAGCAGTATAAGGTATTTCTCTAATGACTTTCGGAAAGCAGCGATTTTGAGATATAATTCAATTACCATAGAATTCACCCTAGGTGTACAATTCAGTATTTTTTTTAGCATATTCAGAGTTGTACAACCATCCCCATTATCCAATTTTAGAACATTTTAATCACACCAGAAAGAAACCCTGTAATCACCAATAGTCTCTTCCCATTCTCCTTCCACTTAGCCCCCAGTAGCCACTAATCTACTTGTCACTATAGATTTGCCTACTGTGGACATTTCACATAGATGAGATCATACATGGCTTTTTATATCTGGCTATTTTCACATAGTATAATGTCTTTAAGGTCAACTATACTGTAGCCTTTTTATGGCCAAGTAATATTCCATTATATGGATATACCACATTTTGTTTATTCATTCATCAGCTGGTGGACATTTGGGTTCTTTCCACTTTCTGACTATTATGAACATTGCTACAATGAACATTTGCTTACAAGAGTTTGTGCGAATTACGTCTTCAGTTCTCGTTGGTATATAGTTAGAATTGCTAGGTCATATGCTAACTCTATGTTTAACATTTTGAGGAACTGCCAAACTGTTTTCCAAATGCCTGTTGCATTTTACATTCCTCCCAACAGTGTGTGAAGGTTCCACTCTCTCCACATCTTTGCCAACATTTGTTATTATCTGTTGTTTTTCATTATACCCATCCTTGTGAGTGAGAAGTGGCATCTCGTGGTTTGGATTTTCGTTTTCCTGATGGATGATGATGCTGAGCACCTTTTCTTGAGCTTATTGTACTTTCATACATCTCCTTTGGAGGAATGTCTATTCCTATCCTTTGGCCATTTTTAAATCGGGCTATTTGCCTTATTGTTGAGTCTAGGAGTTATCTATTCTGGTTATAAGTCTCTTATCAGATACTTGATTTGCAAATATTTTCTTTCATTCTGTGAGTTTTTAAAGGATGTGTTCCATAAATGTGCAGTCGTAGATTGGGAACTTCTAGGGCTCCAAGATTTTCCTCATTGTTCTCTAAGCACACTTGTATCTAGAGTGATTTGAGACCCTTGGATCAACCCTAAAGCTGCTTTTCCCCTCGAGGTGGTCTCGGAAAAAGATTCATCCCTTGAAGCTAAGGCCTGAAGGAGGAGTCAAGGGTTGTTTGAGGTCCAGGACTTTCTGACTATGGAGAACCTGGGAACATGAATCTACTCGAACATTGGCCCCAGGATACATGTCATCTGGTTGTTGCATTGCCCTTGTCTACCTACTCCTGATTTTTCTTTGTCCTATGGAAGAGAGTTTCTTGTCATCAAATCCCCTCCCTTATTTCTTGTCCAGAAGCTCTATCAGCAAAGTAGTTGGGTCGTAGTCCTTGATTCCCAGATGTGAATTTTGCCTATTTTGCTGTCTATCCCTTGGCACTTAGCTGTATATATCTTGGTTTGGACCATTCCTGCCCTACCCCCATTTATATAATCCCTCCCCTTCCAGGCTTCAGGAATATTTGCATCCACGTCTATCTTCAACATTTCTGTGTAAGTGTATGGTGCTACATACAGAAAAACGAACAAACGAAAAAGAAAAACCCCACAATACCGGTAATGATCCACTCCATCCTTGTCTAGCATGAACAGTAATTGCATAAACCTGATGAATGTGCACATTCCGAGGGTAAAGAGAACTTAGCCACATGATAATGCTTTATACAAAAATGCACAGTTGGGTCAAAGCTCCAGTGGTTTCCAATGGGGCTCAGGAAGCATCCTCTCTTTCTCACTTCTCGCTTGTGTCAGCTACACAGTAGCTGGTGGCATCATGGCTGGTGTCCTGTGGCCCTGAATAAGAGGCTGATTTATTTAAATGGCAGTCAGATGTGCCAGGCTGCTCTTTTGATGCTTACTCTGAAGGGCCATTACAAATCTACTATTTTCTGCTGCCTTTTTTTTAAGTCCAATTAAGTGGATAGCCGCAAATAGCTCTGACCTTGAAAGTCTAAGTGAAGGTGAGATGGGAGAACAGGCTTCGGAAACATATGTTTTGGCATGTTAATGCTCTGCAAGTAACACGCACTTAAGGAAAATAAATAGAACAGGACAAGATAGTGTTGTACTTTAGGAGGAAAAATGTAAACGCCCTGGGAAATAGCACCACATGCTTCACTGGTGGAGAATCATAAGCTGGGCTAAAAATTAATCCACCTCTATCTTCACTTCGCTGGGTGGCTCTGGGAGACAAGCCCCAAGTACATGGTCCTGCCAATGACGTGCATATCGTTATCACCTTGGATTGGCATCTCAGCCGCATGCCACCCCTGAGCAATGCTTCCTTCCTCTCAGCAGCCCCAGTACGTGCTTTTGGTTATTTATTTTTAGTAAAGCAGTGCTTAAGCTACCATACCACCATCTCCGCTCAGTTTCTTGCAAATGTGGATCACAGGACGAATCTTTTGTAGTTGAATAACTTGTTTTAAAAATAATATCAGAGTGGGGCCTCTGACTAAAATTATTAAAGTCCTAGAGTTAGGTTATAGAGATGTAAAGAGATACTTTTTACCATCTTAAAAAATAATATTAGGTATTTGTGATATGCTATGAGCTACTTTTTTCCTTTTTAACCTAATCAGCCCTGGGAAATAAATACTTGTTTGAGAATCTTACTGATTCACTGAGTGGGTCCGTGTTAAGTTTCAGTTTCTATGTGCCTGTTTTAAAATGCTTTTATGTTGCTACTATCTCATTAAATGCTCCAATATTTTATGAGTTATACAAGCATTTATATGCTCCCGATTTTCTATATCAAGAGGTGGGAACAGATGACCTTTTTTTGGCCTCATGGGATACTGTGATAATTAATGAGGTAATAGGTATGGATCCCTATCTGAGCCACATTAGAATGAAACTGCAGACATGAAGAGATAGTGGCCAGCAGATTAGAATGATTTCAAGTGCATTTTTGGTGTAGGGTTCAAATAGTCTTTATAGATAGGATTGCTCTAACATGACTATCCTGAAAAAATGCTCATATAGTAATCTTGAGAGATTAATAAAGCGTTTCTTGGCAAACTATTATTTAAGTGTGATCTTAATCCCATATACTTCCATTAATCCAGAAGTCTCATCTAGATGTCCAGAACAGAACCAACATCCAAAACCAAGAGGACTTTTAAATAGCCAGGTAGATGCCAGAAGATCCATGTCTAAATTGCAGGCACTTAGTCATATGACAGCTTCTTAAGACTCTTTATTAGAATCTGTTTACTTCTATCATACACAGAATTTAAGCAAGTTAAGTTTCCCAGCCCATAAAGAAATTAGAAGCAGAAAAGGCAGTCTCTATGGAGCAAGATTGTAAAAGATGCTGAATCGGAGTAGACGCCTATATGCACAGTGACAGTCCCACTACTGACCTATTTAGTGTCTTAACGCAGATTTTAAAAGACTCCCTGCTCTGAGCAGCCCAATTAGAAAAGGCGCGCACACACACGCACACACACACACACACACACACACACACACACACACACGCAAGTGTAGCCAGAAATACTGGTATAGGATGTAATGAGCAAAAGGCATCTTTTTGTAAAAAAAAAAGGTGCCACCTCCTCTGGGTGGTCAGATGCAGTGCCCACCAGGGCTCATGGCTTGGAGTGTGGAACACAGACTCCACTTCCCCTTCAACCATTACATAAATGCACAGGGAAGGCTGAAGCGCTGCTGACCTCATCTATAAGACAGCCAATGGCAATAAGGATCAGAAGAACTATAAGAAAATACAGGAATAGATTTGTCTGAGGTCAGTAAGTGTAGGGTCAAAACACAACACTTCACCTCATAGTCCCTGCAGGCATGAGAGTGATAAAGTAATTCATGTTGATAATACCCACAGAAACATTGAGAAAGTCTGACTGCTATTCAATGTGACTTGTGTTAGAGGCAGTGGAACTGTTGGGACAGGCTGGTATGGGAGCAGAGTGACCCAAATGCTCATTTCACTGATGGCCTGGCCTGGGTGGAGAAGTGATCAAATTCTGGGTGTACCTTGAAAGTAGAGCAGTTGCTGATGGGTTAGATGTAGGGTATGATGAAAAGAGGGAAATCAAGTGTGGCACTGATATTTCTGGCCTTTGTAACTGAAAGACTAGAATTGCCACCAATTGAGATGGGCCAGAGAGTGGTCTTCAAGTGGAAGAAAGAGGAGTTCAATATTGTTTGTAAGTTGAGTAACCTAAGCATTGAATGGGGGTATTGAGTAGGCATTTGCTTATAGTCT
This sequence comes from Carlito syrichta, assembly GCF_000164805.1. Classification (NCBI taxonomy): domain Eukaryota; kingdom Metazoa; phylum Chordata; class Mammalia; order Primates; family Tarsiidae; genus Carlito; species Carlito syrichta. The sequence goes on from NW_007249498.1 coordinate 212,691, forward strand.
GGATATTCAGACTAGAAATACAAGTTCAGAAATCATAAATAGTGTGCAAAACCACTGGACTGAATAAAACCACCCAGAAGTCAGGGTAGATAGAGAAGAGCTTGGAGGCCTGAGTCCTGGGATTCGTAGCAGTAAGATGTGAAAAAAATGGTGGGAAGCCAGCAAGGGAGCCTGAGAAGCTGTAGCTACTGAGGAAAGAAGGAAACCTGGAGAATGAGGAAACCAGATGAAGAAAATACAGGAGTCTTGTCCAATTCCAGTTTCCCGCAGCCCATTGCAGTCCAAAAATATTAAAAGAAAAATTCCTGAAATAAACAACTCAAAAGTTTTCAGTCGCGTGCCATTCTAACTAGTGTGATAAAATCTCATGCAGTCCCACTCCATACCACCCCGGATGTGAATCCTCCCTTTTTCTAGTGTATCCACACTGTAGACACAACCCGCCTGTTAGCCACTTAGTAGGTGTCTCAGTTATAGAATGGACAAAACATAGTATTTGTAGGGTTCTGTATTATTTGAGGTTCCAGGCATCTACTGGGGGTCTTGGAACATTTCCCCCTCAAATAAGGGGTTACTAATATATTCGAAGAAAGTGATTTTGTCAAGTGATGACCAAGTAATATGAGAACATCAGATTTGGCAACCAAGTAAGATTTTGAACACCAGATTTAGCAACAAGGAGGTCATCGGTGACTTGGCAAGAGAACTTTTGATGGAGTGATGAGGTGAAAACCTAGGGAAGTAGATTCAAGCAATGAGAGAATGGGAGTTGGAGAGACTTATAAAGGGGGAGAAACAAATGGGATGGAAGCCAGAAGAAAATATAGGGTTGCCGTGATTTTAATGTTTGTTCCTCCAAAACTCAAATAGAAACTTAATCCCCAGTGAGGCAGTATTGAGAGGTAGGGCCTTTAGAAGCGGTTGGGTCACAAGAGCTCTGACCCCATGAATGGGTTAATTCATTAGTGGATTGATGGATGAATGGGTTATTATGGGAATGGGACTGATGGCTTTATAAGAGGAACGAGTGGCTCAGTCCCCTCACCATGTGATGCCTACACCATCTCGGGACTCCACCCCACCCGCAAGAGAGACCCCACCCACAAGAAGGCCCTCCTTCACCAGATGTGGCTCTGGGACTTCTCAGCTTCCATAACTGTAAGAAATACATTTCTTTTCAAGTTACCTAGCTTCAGGTATTTGATTATAAGCAAGAAAATGGACTGACACAAGGGTCAAGAGTTTTTTTGTTTGTTTTTTTTTTTGAGTTGGAGTCTCACTCTGTCGCCCAGACTGGAGTGCAGCAGCCGCTCCTGGCCACCGCAGCCTCGACCTGCTGGGCTCCAGCGATCCTTCCGCCTCAACCTTCCAAGTAGCCGGAATTACAGGCATGCGGTACCACGCCTGGCTGATTTTTTGATTTATTGTTGAGATGAGGTCTCGCTGCCCAGGCGGGTCTCGAACCCACGGGCTTAGGCAATCCACTCACCTCAGCCTACCAAAGGTGCAGGATTACAGGCTGAGCCACCAAGCCCGGCTGAGATTTTTTTTTTAAGTGGGAAAAATAATAGTACATTTGTGTGGTAGTGGGAATGACACCATAGAGGGAAGATTTGCTAATGCAAGAGAGGGGAGAATTGCTGGCACTATGTCCTTGTATGAGTGGGAAAGGTGTGAGGGGCATTCTGCACACGTAGAAGGGTTGAGCCTGACCAGTATCCACAGAGTGGGGGTGGGGGGTAGCTGGGAGACTGCACAGCCGCAGGTAATGGGTGAATGTGTCTGTGGGACTTATGGAAGTTGTCTCTTTTTTCCTGTCTTCTCAGTCAAATATGGATTTCTGAAATTTGATTTTAAAAAATGCTTTGGTTCAACCTCACTAATCATCAGGAAGATGCAAATCAAAACCATACTGAGATACCACCTAACTCCAGTCAGAATGGCAATTATCAACAACTCAAAAAATAACAGCTGCTGGAGAGGGTGTGGTGAAGAGGGAACACTT
>NW_007249498.1:215098-232970 GCF_000164805.1 Carlito syrichta
GTGCCTGAATGAAACGTAATTGTACACCTAACCCTTAACTGTACCCCACAAAACCATAATAAAAAATATTGATTAATTATAAAAAAAAATGCTCTGGTGAGTAAGAAAAAAAAAATCATCTGTCAATCACATTGACTGTCAACAGAAAAAAGTTACATAGCTCAGACTAAATTGCAAAAAAATCTGTTGCTGCTTGAGAAGCCCAGAAGCAGAGTGATAAACATTGTCCTGTCTTATTTTAAAAGATCCATATTATTATTTTTTTTTGACAACAGGATATAGCAGGACATTTATATACAGCTTGATGGGCTCACAGGATGGCTCTCTCCCTCAGGAGTCCCTGTTATGCCAGTGTGTGGTTTTCAGTCAAAACGTAGAAGTCTGCGAGCTATAAGCTTCATTCAGGCAGGAGTTTGTTTTGTTCTCACATGAGTCCCTAATGCCTAAAGAGAGTGCCTGGCAAATAATAGGTGCTCAGTAAATAATTGCGAATGAATTATTGATGTCAAGGTCAACCAGAGTATTCTTTACTTAAAAGCATACCGCAGTTAATTTTAAGTAATCTATTTCCACATTCTCATTTTTTTTTTTTGTCATTCAAGTAAAAGTGTCCATATGGCTGCAATGCTGCCATTTTCTTCCAAATACTTTATTTTGTGAACTGACTAAAGAATATTGCTTTTAGAGCTCTGCTTTTATGGGATAATTTGTGAGGATTCAATCCATAAATTCAGTTTGCAGTTGGAAAGCTGGCAGAATCTTTATGCAAAATGTAAATCTGCTCTGTGATCTTATCTGGTCCAATCTCATTATTAAATGGTTATGGAGATCATAGTGTTTAGTGGGTAAAATGCCGGGCACCATCTGTTGATGAGTTGGACACCTACACTGAGAAACCAGATATGGTTGTGGAAATTCAAAACAAGGTCCTCTGGTATTTAGGTTATGCCAACTTGCTACCATATGGCAGGCATGGTGAGAATCAGAAACGAAATAGAAGCATCATGTTTTGTATTCCAAGTCTAGGTGCCTGTTTGGAGTTGTCTTTTGTTTGATCTTCTTGGCAAACAGCAAGAGCACCAAGTAAGCTAATTGTACTTTCTTCTCTTTGCTTGGCAAGATGAGTGTCTTCACATAAATCAATAGGCTGCATACTGATGGCTGTGCAGTCTTGACCCAGAAGAGCTCTGTAAGCACTTTTTGCAGTCTGTCCCACAAGCCTCAGAGGAAAGGTGCATTGCAGTATGGGGTAAGCTTTAAAGTCAAGAAGAACAGACGACTTTACCTTAGTAGAGCACAGGATTGTGTTTTCGCTCCAGCTTGTCTGGTTAGCAGGAATTATTGACACCAGTGATAAGTAGGGAGTGAAATCGCTTTCTTGATGGATTTAGTATTGTTTAAAAGCATCATCTTCCTTGGCTGTGGTGTGGAAGGTGGCAATGGGTGAGATGGGAGAGACTATATGGTTAGTGTAAGTTATTGTTGGGACCCAGCTTTTGTTTTGGAAGGTTTGGTATTTAACCTAGTGACTGTCCTGAGTCTCCCAGGACTCATATGTGGCCTCACCTCTAACTTCCCTGGAAGCTTAAGGCAGACTCAACGCAGCATTTCTTTTGTAAGGTGTGGGGATGTTTTTTAGTAGTGATAATAAAGCCCTCTGTTTAAATAAAAAATAAAATAGAAGGAATCATCTTTCTTTATTTAAAAAACAAACACACAAGCCAACCCCAGTGAACTACTTTTAGGATGGAGACTACTCCTATGGCACATTTCAGTTCCATAGGTCAACAGAGGGGATTCATGAACTCTTGTTTCTTCTTAGCAAAGAGAATTTTTTAAATAATAATATATTTAACTATGAGGTTTGTTTGTTTTTTAATTAAAGACCTAATGGAAACAAGAAAGTTCAGAATTCCATATGGAATGGTCTGCAACAGAAAGTACAGTACAACTTTCTAAACCCACAAACAGATTATTTATGCTTGCTCCCCCCTCCCTTTTCCAAAGGAAGGCTAAGGTTCTACTCATGTGGACAAGCAAAGAATGATGCTATGGGAAACTGGGGTTGTTGGGTCCTCCCTGTGTCTGTCTTCTTCACCAGCTAAGTTCAGGCAAAAAGCTGAACTCCATGTCTGTTGGCAGGTTACAAGTGGTTTTCTTGTTCTATAAACTAGTTCTTGTTTGATGTCAGAATTATTCTAGCTTAGACTCAATAGTGAAATCCTTTAAGTTTTTCTACTGATACGTATCTTAGTCTGTTTTGTGTTGCTACAATAGAATACCTGAGATGGAATAATTCATAAAGAAAAGAGGCTTATATAATTCATGGTTCTGCAGGCTGGGTAGTTCAAGGGCATGGCTCTGGCTTCTGAGGAGGCCTTCCAAGGTACATCATAAGGTCTAAGGGGAAGTGGACACATGTAAAGAGGGAAAACTCAAGGGGCATTCGAGATTTCTAACAACCCACTCTCAAGGGAACTAATCCAGAGTAATAATCCAGTCTCACAAGATTGAGAGGTCACTATGGAGAAAATGGTACCAAGCCATACAAAAGGGATCCACCCACCTCTATGACCCAAACAACTCCCACTAGGCCCTATCTCCCAACACCCCCACCCATTGGGGGTCAGTTTTTGACATGAGTTTTGGTGGGGACAAACAAGCCATGTTTAAACCCAGCAGAATGTCCAGATCTTTAGTGGACTGTGTGTGATTTTAAAAGACTGGAAAATCCCATTGACTTATTGGGGGTACTTGGGATGTTTCTTTATTTCACTTCTGGGTCCGAACTTTATCTCAAGCTATGTTTTAACTATCAAGAGACTATTTCTGCTTCACATCTATTTGCTAACAAAGAAAAAAAAATAACATTTTACAATTATTTAAAGCAAGAAGAAGGAGGAGAAGGATAAGGAAGAGGAAACAAAATTAAAGAAATTGCCTTACAGGTTTTTTTTCTTCTTTACAACTAAACTTACAAATCCTTGAAATGTTCTAATTATTGATAACTCCTTCTATACAGCCATGCATTTTGCTGTCATGTTTAGTTTCATCCAAAACTCTCAAATTTATCAAACATACAGTGCACTAAGTACACAGCAACCCCATTCTCAGCTCTTGGGGTACAGAGACAAATGAGGTGCAGCCTTGCCTTCAAGGAATTTGCACTCTGTCAGCATCTATCCAGTCAGTTGTTTCAATTAAGAGTTGGCAAATTAAATGCATTGACTCCAGAATTTTGAGGTAGACATTTCTGTTTCTAAGAAGTTTCAGTGAAAGCCTGGGGCATAGATTCAAGCTCTAGTTTTGCACATGTCTGGTGCCATCCCTTCTTCTCCGAAAGACTTCCCTAAACTTGAGCATTTGCTAAAAGACGACAGAAAGATCATATTTTTTCTGAGTGAAATGAACAGACTTAAGTCAAAACTTCTTTGAAAGAGCCTAGTCTGAAATGGAACCAGATGAAATCTGTTTGGTTTTTGTTTTGGGGGGTTTTTTTAGCTTCAGAATAATCTGGAACTTTAAGAGAATCCTTCGTGCCTTCCAAAGGTGAACTTGGTATCACATAACATAATTGCCCAAGCAGAGAACTCAGTCCAGCCATGCTGTGCCCAGCCTTCTGATGTACAGAAGCTGTGAGATAATAAATAGATGTTGTTGTAGGCCTCAAAGTTTGTGGTAATTTGTTAGAGTAGCAATAGAAAACGAATACACCTATGGTAACAGCATTCTATAAACACCTCTAGAAAATGTTTGAATATCAGTAGCTAAGCTTTGAGTATTTTCAAAGAATCGCCATAGAATATTGAAACCCATGTTTTTCCTCCTCTTAGAAACCCTTTGGAATTATTTTCTTCTTCTCTGTTTCTGTAGTTATTTTTTAAACCCCTCTACAGGAGGATACATCCATTTGTTCATGAATTCGCTCATCAAATATTTACTATATATCAGCTATGTACGTGCCTAGCACTTAGTTGATCATTTGGAGATAAAATCTGATTTAGGAATGGCCACTGCACATCAGGAACTCACAGACATGATGAAAAGCAGATTATTGTATACAGTTTGAATGCCCAAACTCAAAGGTTATTGTTGGCCACACAGGGCCCTCGAACCAGGTAGCAGATAACAGGTAACTTGGTGAATTTATCATGCTCAGGAGCCTGGCTCTCAACCCATTGGAATAATACACCTGATTATGATGACTCACTGTGAGAAATTGTCTCAGAGGTGAACTTATATTAACCAAGTTCATTATGACTGCTATATATTAATACAAATCCAATTAGAACCCATTATAATACAATGAGAGCTACATCTCTAAAACCAAACGGAAAACTCAAATCAGTGCCTTATCTGCCTGTAGGCAAGTAAAATGATAATAATCAGAGTAACGATCTATTAATTTCCAATAAGAAATTAAACTGTCAGGCTGAATGATCTAACCAGCACATGGGCTCTGTGTAGATAACAAAATGGGGAACCAGATTATGTCATCATAATAGACTTAAGAAGTGTTACTTTGCTAAAATAGCTTGACAGACTCACCCACAGTAGGATTGGGCTTACTGGTGAGGAAAGGAGCTATTGCTCAGCCAAGACTTCCTCTATCCTTGAGCATCTTTGAACAGGCATCGCCAACTCTGCCTTTTGTTAGACTTCCACTTCCACACCTGACTACCTGTTTCACACTTTTTCTGTAATCGTGTGTACAGCAGAGACAACTACGTTTTCACTTAATATATTACAGTCATTCTTCAGTTCTTCTTTAAGGTTCCTCCTGAGTCACCTTGATTGAAATTTGGGATACTCTTCTACTTTTTGCTCACACATTACAGACAATCATCTGGGTTTGTGCTTACGGAGGTTTCATCAATACATTGTGATAAATGCTGTAATAGAAGTGTGCAGAGGGGCCTACGGGAACTCAGGACAAGAAGAAACGACCATTTAATGAATTCCTACTAAGGACCAAGTATTGTGGCAAGGATTCCATGTGTATTACCTTATGTAATCCTACAATAACTCCATCGTGTAAAAGCTGGAGATCAAGGAACTTGCCCCTGGTTGCAAATCAAGCAAGAGGCAGAACCAGGATGTAAACCCAGGCCATCTGAGCTCAGAGCTTATGTTCTTAACTGCTGTGCTCTGCAGCCTCCTGTTATTCTTTCAGTCCTTACATCTACTCTGGAGGATGGAGAGGTGTATCAATCTGGGCTCGGTTGCAGAAAATAGAAACCACTCAATTATTTTAGAGAGGAAGCAGGTTTTGATGGAGGATTTGGGTGCTTACAAAATCATTAGGAGGACTGGGGGAGCTGGCAAGATCTCCAGGAATGGTTCTCAGACTACACTGTAAAACTCATCTGCCCAAAGAGCAGCTGCTTCAATGTCAGTCAAGAGGGTAAGGGAGTCAGGAAGCTGCCACTGGAGCTGCTGCATTCTGGAACAAACCACCAGTGTCCTGCCTCTCAGTGCTCATGATCCTGGTTACTAAATATTATAGGTTAATTTTTTGAAATCCTCCCCAGGATTTCCAGAAGAAAGAGCAGAAAGATTTCCAGAAGAAAGAGCCCCTACCCTGACCTTCACCTCCTAAATCCAACTTGAGGGTATCTGACTGGCTAAGCCTGAATCGTACCCTGCATCCTAGCTGCAAGGGAGTCTGGAAAGTATTATTGTTAGACTTCCCATCCTCTGATGTTCAGGAAGGCATTCTAAAAGAAAGGTGTGATAAATAGATGCTGGGGACCAGTCTCCATATCATTTAGGAGTTCGAGACTCAGAGGTTGAAGTGCCCAAAGTCACACAATGAAAAATAGGGCCAGCCAGGCTCTCGCTGGATTTTTCATACCCGAAGTCCTGTGTTTCTCGTGATCCTCTTCATTGCCTAATTCAACCTACTTGAGGATGCAGCAGTTACAGAGATGGCTTCATGAAGAAACTGGCTGTGGTCCTATGAAAGTAATGAGGGGAACAGGGCCTGTGCTGCAGGTGGATGCTTTCTCCCACTCTGCCATGGAAAGGGTGGCGCCTTTTTCAGAATCTCTGAGGAATTAATTCAGTGGTTTTCTACCAGTCTGATGAGCACCCAATTGTTTGGAAATGGACAAACTCTTTGGGGATGAAGATATCTAGGCTCATTAATATTTTTCTGCTCACCAGCATTTAGAACTCTCCAGAATAATCTATCTCTATTCTTAAAAGCTTTATTGATTGTCAACACAGATAAAATTCAGTTTCCAAAATGCTGGCATGTGGGAATCTGAGACATTAGACAAGCTGCTTTATGGCACCAGCTGAGTTGAGACATAAGACTCAGCTCCAGGTTTCTGTCCTCTTTGCCTGCTGAGTCAGGGGAGCCACCAGTAGTCTGAGGACCTCAAAAGGTGTCTTTTGTGTCCTCATACAAGGCTCTTCTCCAACCAGCTATGTAAAGAAAAGAGAAGAGGATGATAAAAAGTGAATCTAGATCGAAATCTCATTACTGGTACCTGAGGGATCAGAGGCCTTCTTTGAAAGCTGTAACTTAGGGATTCTGACCTTTCCTTTTTTAAAAAATTTGCATCTTCCACTTGTCTTCATTTTGTCTGCTAATCCACATAGAAAAATTTGAGCCTAGTATAGCAGTTAGGAACACAGATGCTGGTGCTAGATTGCCTTAGCTCAAAATCTGACTTGGCTGCTTATTTATTATCTGTATGAGCTTGGGAGGTCACTCCATTTCTCTGTTCTTCAGTTTTCTCATCTGGAAAATGGGCATGGTAATAGTACCTACTTCCTAGGGTTGCTATGCTATGAAAATATAATGAATTGATTTCTCTCTCTCTCTCTCTCTCTCTCTCTCTCTCTCTCTCTCTCTCTCTCTCTCTCTCTGTTAGCTATTGTTATTGATGTGGATTTTTTATTTCTTCTTCCCCACAACCATATGAGGTAAGTTTTTATTAAGACTACTTATTTATGAGGAAATCGAGGCTCAGTGAACTTAAGGAGTTTACCCAAAGTAATGGGTAAACTCATAAGGGGCTGAGCCATGGTCCAAATCCTAAGATTGCATGACTGCGCGGCCTGTGCTAAAATGGCATCTTCATCCGCCATGATGATCACTTTGACAGATTTAACCCTTGAAGAGACAGCATCTTCTTCACAACCAAAAGGAATCCATATTTTTTCTCTTTGGGATCCAGCTGTCACCCCTCAGTAAGAATTGATCTCGCCATTATTTCATGAATCCCCACTGTCCCACATTTGATTCCTGCTAATCAAATTGACAGTAACTCACCCTTTCCAGGTCTTTTGTATCTGCTAAGAAAAAATCCCTTCTTCTTATCCACATCCTGAATCAAGTTCTTGTTCTTTCTGAACCTGGTCTTTCAAGCTTTTGTTCTTATTTTGTCCCCAGCAAGCCGCTAGCACTAACCAAATGTCTGTCAGACACTCTTCAACTGAACATTTTCAAGGTCAAATTCTGCCATTTGATGACTTTGTGACTACTTAGAAGGTTACCATGTTGTACATTCTAATTTGGGGAAGGGGCTGATTTCTTTGCAGAGAAGCATCTGATGCACAGAGGGAAGCAGGACCAGTTCTGCCTTTGGAGAAGATTAGACAGAATCGGAGGACCTGTGCTTAGAAATGTCTAATTCAGCCCAGCTCCCTTTATCTCCTGGTAAAGTGCACTTCCTTGTTGGAAAGGAGCCGGTTCTACCACCCTTCCCACGCCCGATTCTCAAGCCGTGTGTGTGCTTCTGAAAATACCACGGTCCTATCTGCAGTGTTTAAGATGGGGCAGAGTGAGGCCAAGCGTGGTGGCTCTTGCCTATAATCCCCGCACTTTGGGAGGCAGAGGCAAGAGGATTGCTTGAGACCAGGGGTTCAAGACTAACCTGGGCAACATGGAGAGACCTTGTCTCTACAATAAATAAATAAATAAAATCAGTGGGGCATGGTGGCGTATACCTGTAGTTCCAGCTACTTGGAAGGTTGAAGCAGAAGGATTGCCTGACCCCAGCAGATCGAGGCTGCAGTGGCAGTGAGCATGTCACTACACTCCAGCCTGGGCGACAGAGTGAGACTCTAACTCAAAAAAAAAAAGCCCCGAAACAAGAAGGGGCAGAGTGGCATGTCAGGTCATGCTGACATTCTGCTCATCTACAAGTCTCATGTTTGGTGACACACTTAGGGCTGCAGAGCTATGGAATTCTCAGCTGCCAGGGTCTAAGTTCCTTTTTCCCCCCAAAGTTCTTTGGTTCCTTTCCTCTCCCCTCAGCACTGGTTGAGATTTCTTAGGATGAAGCAAGTAGCTCAGTGGTTCTTAACACTGGCTGCACATTAAAATCATCTAGGGTCCAGGCATGGTAGGTGGTTCAGCCTATAATCCCAGCACTTTGGGAGGCTGAGGCCAGAGGATTGCCTGAGCCCAGGAAATCGAGACCAGCCTGGGCAACTTGGTGAGACCTTGTCTCTACAATAAATCACACAAAAAAACAAACAAACAAAAAACTAGCTGGACATAGCGGCATGCATCTGTAGTTCCAGCTACTTGGCTGAGGTGGACGGATCGCCTGAGCCCAGCAGGTCGAGGTTGCGGTGGCCATGAGTGTGCCACCGCACTCCAGCCTGGGTGACAAGAGTGAGACTCCAACTCAAAAAAAGAAAAATCATCTAGGAAGCTTTAATAAGATTCTTCAGGTCCCAGGCCACCAACAATTCTACTGTGGTGATGGAACCTGAGCATCAGTACTTTTAAAAAGGTTCTCAGGTATTTCTGCTTTGCAGTTAAGTTGGAAACCACTAGTTTACTAGTTGTAGTATTTTGACCAGCCCTTCCCATCTTTGCCTTGGTTTCTTCTTTTATCAAATGGAGATAATAGTGATACTGGCCTCTTAGGGTTGTTGTGAGTTTTGAGGGGTTAAGATACATGAAAGATCCTAGCATACAGTGTTTGCTGTAATAGTTGCTCAGCACACAGTGTTCTCTGTAATAATTTGTACTGCTATAATTATTACAGTAAGTGCCTGTGTGGAGTCCTAGGGATTCACAATGAATAAAGCATAGTCCCTGCCCCTAAGCTCATAACTGTATGGAGAACACAAACATGTTACTAATACACTCAGTACAATGCAGTAAGCTCCAAAGTGAAGGCTGGTACAGCATGCTCTGGGAATGCAAACCAGGGGGCAGTAAATCTGCAATGCAGAAGGCAGTGGGCTTACCAGAAGCCATTCTAACACTTGAACAGGTCTTGAATGAGTTTGCCAGGCAACAGCAGAGTAGGCGGAAGACATTCCAGGTAAAGGAACTGTCTGTGCAAAGTCATCTCGATGTGGAAGAGCATCAGATGGCAGGAAACTGGCGGTAGCTTGACACCATCTGTTGTTGGGGAAAAGTGATGGTCAAGAGGCTGGAAACAGACTGGTGGCAGACCTTGAAAGACCTGTGTGCCTGCCCAGAGGCTATTTGGATTTTATCCTCTAGGCATGAAACGTTGTTTAGGTATTTAAGAAATAGAGAAACATTCTGAAGACTGCATTTTAGAGAGATATGTCATATATCAGTAAAAAGAGTAAACCAAAAGTGGAAATGACTGGACAGGGGCAGAGCTCCATCCAGACCCTCTTCTGTTGTTGAGGTCAGAGATGATGACAACTTGACTAAGGGAGACATAACCTCAAAAGGAATTGGCATTTGATTGGCTGTGGCACGAGGGAGCAGTGGCATCAGAATGACCTGGAGGCTTTCAGCCTGGGACTGTTGAAGTCTTGGTGCACTGCCTGTAGTTGGGTCAGGAATTATAGGAGGGAAAATGGGTTTGGAGAAGAAAAGAATCCAGGTGGAGGATGTTTAGATAAACACAGGCAGCTGGGGAGGACAGAAACAGAGTGCAGAGGCCCTAGACCTTTCTGGTCTTCCCAGTAAGTCAGTTTTATATCCTAGACCTCAGTTAAAACAATATCCTCCAGTCAATTTCACAAACTACAAACTGGAATGGTCTTCAAAGACTCCTTTTGTTTGAGTCACTTTCCACCTTCTGACACCAGTCTACCCCAGCAGTATCCAACAACTGATTCTTTTGGTCTAGGAGGCAAGGGGAACTACAGCTTGAGTTCTTGGAGGGTCTAACAGCCCTCCCACTTTTTTGCCCTCCAACTTGATATATTCTACTGGACTTGATCATAAACCGTGATCTCAGGCGGGAGGTTTCGGTTGATGGTCCCTTTAGAAGAGACTGCACTGCGACATTTACTTTACACTGTAAAACTAGCTACAACTCCATGACCCCCAAGCCCCCACCTAAGTGGAATTGCTAGATAAAATAAAGGATGCCAAGTAAGTTTGATTGGTCATTTCACGTAAGTTTATCCCCTGCGATGTCTGGGAGATACTTATACTAAAAATGATTCGTTGTTTATCTGCAGTGCAAGTTTAGCAGGGCATCAGAAATTTGTCTTTGCTAAATAGGCTACCCCTAAACCTAATCTCCCTTGGACATTTCTTGCAATCCCTAGAACCTCTTATAATAAGAAATACCCTCTTTTGCCTTTAGCACAGGGAGACTAGCTGAACTTGAGAGACGTGGCAGAACTCCGGTTTTCCCCTATACCACAAGCAGTCAACTCAGCTTTGTTGGTTTTTTGTTTGCTTTTAATTCTCTGGTTGTTTTTGTTTTATCCTTTGAACATACACACACATACTTTTTTAAAAATAAAAATATAGCCAAAAAAGACTAGTTGGTTGAATAACAGACAGGAAAATAAGCCCCCCCAAAAAAAGTGAAATATGTACTGTTTATCTATTTTAAAAAGAATTAGTGAATACCTGTGTTCTGCTGAGAGCTCAGGGGATCTGGAGTGTGTGTCTTTTTGTTGTTTGTTTTAACCTTTCTTACCTAAGCAACCTTAGAGTAAGGAAGAAAGGTGACTTGGGTCAGTATCTGGAATGCTCACATCAATTTTGCTGATTCATGAGAATCTCAGGCTTTTGTTGATGGCATCTGGAAATAACTCGGGAAGCCGGTTGTGCTGATCAGATGTGTCTCATCCTGCACCTCAAAGTCTCTAGAGAGGAGATTACACAATCTGGCACAGCAACCTGTTCGAGATAGCAGAAGGTTCTTGTTTCTAATTTAACACAAACCCACTTCCTCCTGCTCTCTCTCCATTTGAAGTGGAGAAGGGGTGCTTATCGCCCTCCCCTGTGGCTGAACTGTACCTTGTGATTCTCCCTTCCTTCTGCAGCTAGAGATGCTTTATTCCTTCTGGTCAGACCAGTGCTATCAGGCAGCCGGGAGGATGTCTTGAGCTGTGTTGTTAAAACAGAACCAACCCCCAGAAAAGGAACAACAAAAAACAACTGGGCCTAAGTTACAGATGAAGGGGCTGACCAATGTGGTCGAAAATCTATTATCAGGTTAAATTACAAAGATCCTAACCAGCCGCCTCCAACATTCTTCCCGCAAAACCTTACCGCTCAGCTGTGACTACACAGAGATTTAATTAAACACGCACACAAAGGTGACTCAACAATTTTTTCCACCACTCTCCCCACTCCTTCAGTGAAAAGCTGGTCTTAAAAATTCCTGTGTCATTCCTTGGTGTAATTTCAGAGGGAAGGGATTCATGTGTTGCCATTTTGTTGACTATAAGGAAACCAGTCTCATGCAAAAGAGGCAAATGTGCCTGCCTGCTTGTGAGTGCAAATGGGACCCTGGCAGCCGAAATCACAGATCTCCTCTCCTGCATACGATCTTTATATCTGCCTTTGCTGAGCTGAGCATGAGCCACAGCCAGAGAAAATGGCCGTGGGTGTTTGTTTTGGTAAATAATCTAATAAATAACCTGGGAGGCACACATGATATTCGTGATTGCATATTGCGTTTGTGAACGTGCAGATTTTGCAAAATCTGAAAATAAAGAAATCCATACAGGCTAAGGGGTCAAGAAGCAACTGTGTCAGCCCTGAGCCCAGGCTCAGAGCAGGACTGCTTACCTCGAGCATAGGACCATGGCACCACTCACTAAGTTGGTGATCTCCAGCAGTGTATTAACCTCTTAGTGCCTCTGTTTTCTCATATATAAAATGGAAATAATCAAAGTGCCCACTTCATGGAGTTGTGTGGGTGAAATGGATTAATACAGAGCATCTCCAGTGAGTTCTGGGCACATAGTTAGCCTTTATGTGTATGGTGTGTGAGCGTGTATGTGGGTGTGGGTGTGCCACGACAAGTGTGTTCGAGTGGTCTCTGATGAGACACTCACATTTGATCTGTCTCTCTATCACATGGAGCAGGTAGAAATACATGAATTATAGAAGACAGTCATAGTAAAAGAAGAAGAATTTGCTTTGGCCAATCTCTTGAAAGATAGGGTGGTATGTCAGGGGATAACATGTTCGTGACTAACTTCTAATCAAATGCCTATTACATGTTGGACACTGTGCGAAGCACTTTTAGTATTTAGTCTTCTTGTAGATAGGATTGTTATCTTTGTTTTAAAGATGAAGAAATGGGGCTTCAAGAGGTTAAGTGTGTGCTAATCAACTTGCATAATGTAATGGGGCAAAACGGCTAATTGCATATGTATGAAACCTTTTATAGAAATGTTTTAGGTATATATACATTTGTATATAATGAGAGACAGAGAAAGGACAGGTATAAAAAGTGCATGGGAGTAATAAATATCAAATTCAGGGCAGTGAGGGAAGGAAGAGAGAAGAATGGGATGGGGAAGGAACACAGATTTAGCTGTAATATTTTATTTCTTTCAATTAAATTTGAATATGGATATATATTAAAATTTGAATAAGTTGGACAGTATAGATTCATAGTTAGTTGCTATTAATATATCATTCTCTATACCTTTCTGAATTTTTTTAATATTTCATAATTTTAGAAAGAGGTCCTATTACAGTGATTTGGAGAGACCAATGTGGTACTGGCACACAGTAGACACTCAACAAGTGGAATTGTTTTCGCTAGTAGATTTTCTCCCCTACAAACACTGCTCTGATTTTACTGTTAGAATTACATTCTGAAGTAAAGGTTCAGCAGGTTAGAAACTCATATAAGAAACCCCCAAAAGAACGCAGAAAAACTTTGCAAATGTTCTGCTAGCAGTCACATAAACCAACAAGATAAACAAGTGTGGCTAAAAATAAGCACTTACTAGTGTACTGAATAAATATTATTTGTCAGAAATAGCATTTATCTTGGCCTGCCCATGAATTTCCTTTAGACTTTTTGGCCTTGTCTTTCTCGAGCTCCTAGGTTCCAGCAGTCCTCCCACCTTGGCCTCCCAAAGTGCTGGGATTACAGGCGAGAAGCCTCTGCACCTAGTTCCTGTCTTTAGCTTTCTAAAGTGAGTTAGAGAAGATTTGGAATAATGCCAGAATCAGGGAAAAATAATTCTCTAGGTCAATAAATAAAAATTAAAAGCTTCCCATTGTATGCCCTTGGGTAAATTTTATATATTTTTTCCTATTATTGAAGTATCAATTTTATTGACACACTAGACTATTACGGTAATAGAATTTTTTTTATTGAATTCTATTACAGTTAGTCACAGTGAGCCTACACATGCAGTAGGGGTTGCCTTAGGCACCTTTAATAGCATCGAGATATTGAATATTTTCATATCAGGATTAGCAATGTTTCCTATACGTCATAGCTAAGAGAAAAATCGGCAATGTTGATTTCATTTTGTTTAGATTTTGCATCTACTTTTGGAGTTACTTAGAACTTTGATGAACAAAAGATAAATAAAAGTTACTTAAATCTTTCATTTACGGTCCATCGAAAAGTTGCCATAGGCTCTGAAAACAAGGCAGTCACTGATCTCCTGACAGTGTTGTGTCCTGTAATTGAAAGAAGATTGCACCTGCACATACATGCACTCCTGCATTAAAAAAAAAAAAAAAAAAGACTGAAAGGAAATACGTAATAATAGGTGGTGGCATTCAAGGTGATTTTTTACTGTCCTCTGTAGTCTTTTTTTATTTTCCAGCTTTTCTTCAACGAATATATTAGATTCTTACAAATGGGAAAAATAATACTATTTCCAAAATACAGAAAGAAAGAAAAGACTATGATATGTCAGGAAACCAGATTGATATTAACTCTGACACTTTTCTACCTGTGATTTTAAGAAAGTCATTTAACCTCTTACTATTTTTCACATTTATATCGTGGTCAGATAGGGATAATAAATGTATCTGGCTTGCTTTTCCTAATGTGTAGGATTTTTATATACAAAAATTAGATGATAAAAATGCAAAAATTCTTTAATAAAAAAGTGCCACATTAATGCAAAGCCTTTCCCCAGCATGTAGAAGAGAGACTGAAGTTGTGGTGCAAGACCCAGAGTGGAAGATTAATTCCCCTCAGGCAATCTGTGCATCCACAAGCAGGTATATTTTAAGGTGGTGGTTCTCAAGTTTGCAGCCATCAGAATTGCCTAGAGGGCTTGTCAACTCATCGATTGCTGGTTCCACCCCCAGAGTTTCCGATTTAGCAGATCTTGAGTGGGTCATGAAATTAATTCTGCATTTCTAGTAGGTTCCCAGGCAATGCTAATATTACTCTTCCTGGAATTAATCTTTGAGACCATGGTTTTAAGGACATACAAAGATATATACATATGCAAGGGTATTCCAAATTCATTCAGTGATTGGAGGCTTTCTGGTGACCTTCAAGAGTACATTTTCAAAAGAATAGAAAACATGTTGAAGTTGGCTGAAGAAAGAGCCATAGGGAAAGAAGTCTCCAGATACAGGCTAAATGTTTGGGAAGTTTGAGAGTGAAATAACATGGTATTTGAATGGGAAGCAGTGTCAAGTGAATGTTTAGATGAGAGGTGAGATTTATGGTTGGAGCCAATGGAGTATTTGTGTCATTCACAGTGAAACAACCCACAGTGTTCAAATTCTAAAATTTGAAAACTATCAGACTTTAGATGCAAAGCCAGATTTCTGTGTACTTTAAAAAAAATTTTTATTATAAGGATCTGGGGTACATTTCTGGGGTAAGTTTATAAACATTGATCATGCAGGTACCCTTGTTGATGAGGTATGCCCCTCCCTCCCCTAGCAGTTTCCCTCAGCTGCCAATCCCACACCCCCCTCCCCTGGCAGTTTTCCACTACTGCCAATCGCTTTCTTATAGCATTATAATTGTTCAAGGTCCATTTATGAGTGAGGACATATGGAACTCTGCTCTTTGTTTCTGTGATAAATCACTAAGTATGATCGACTCCAAATCCATCCAAGTTTCTGCAAAGTCCATATATTTGTCCTTCTTTATGGCTGCATAATATTCCATCATGTATATGTACCACATTTTTTTAATCCAGTCCATCTTCAAAACATAGAACCAACCGTGTTGCCCATCCTGTGCACTTTTGAAACATCAGATGTGGCAACTTGGGGTTTGCATTCCCATATGACAACAATCAGTTGGAGCCAAGTAGCAGGCACCCCCTTTACCTGGGCATAGGCTGTTGGGTTTCACACCTTCCATCTGTCCCTTCCTTCCCGTGGATTACCTACCAGACTTCTGTGAGTATATAAGGCTGCAAATGCAAAATCCAGAAGCTACACTCTTAGTCTGAGGACAGAGAGAAACAGAGGAAAATGCTGGAGAGTTGTAATCGTGACACAAACAAGGACCAGTAAAAGGAAGGAGAGGATAGAATCAATGATACAAGTGAGAGGGTTGGCTTTGGGAAGGAGTAGGAACATCTATCCCTAGATATAGGAGGGGAGAAAAGAGAAAAGATAGAAGTAACAGAAGCAATATTTGAGTTAAAGATGGTCTTCACGCTCTCAGTACCATAGACGAGACCTTCTTCTGAACCTGAGGGAGGAGGGCAGAAAACCTATAGAAAAGAAGAGAAAGTGTGATGTGTTTAATGTATTAAAAAATCACAGATCAGCTCTGCCAGTCCATTTGGAATGAGGTATACTGTGTTTTCTCCCTCCAGAAACATTGTGCAGCATGAAAAGTGGGCGTGATGATATGGGACTGGATTTCTTAAGGGGGCAAAGCCATTTTGCATTTTAAGCCACTCAGCAATCTAATAAACATAACTCTACAGGCTAGACATGGGCTGATAAAGTGAGGAAGTACCCTTCTTAGCTGCAACCCTACCAAACCCAGGACCAGTTCGTTTATGCTATTGACTTATCCACCTGTAGAGTTTCTATAGCATCAAGAACTGTGTCTCAACGTCCTTGTTTTCTGAATTAGAAGAAGCAGTAGTGTGCCTCAGGATAGACAGAACCCTAGGGCCTTTTTTTTTAATATGTGGGGTACAATTCAGGGTTAGGTAAACAAATGTTCATTATGCAGGTGCCATTGTTGATGAGGTGTGCCCCCTCTCCCCTGGTAGTTATCCACTGCTGCCAATTCCGCCCCCACCCCCCCACCAGTTTCCCACTACTGCCAATCCCTTTATTATAGTATTACGATAGTTGTTCATGGTCTGCTTATGAGTGAGAACATGTGGTACTCACTTCTTTGTTTCTGTGATAGATCACTCAGTATTATAGACTCTAAGTTCATGCAAGTTGCTGCAAAGTTCATTATTTTGTCCTTTATGGCTGCGTAATATTCCATTGTGTATATGTACCACATTTTTTTTATCCAGTCCTCTTTCAGTGGGCAGCACAAGTTGGGTTCATGTTTTTGCTATTGTAAATAATGCTGCAATAAACATGTGCGTGCAAGTGTCTTTTTCATAGAGTGATTTGAGTTCCTCCGGGTATATTCCCAGTATATTCCCAGTTTCTATTCCCAGTATATATTCCCAGTATATTCTGGGTATATTCCCAGTTGTGGGGTCATATGGAAGGTCGACTTTTAGATCTTTTAGGAATCGCCAAACTGTTTTCCATAGAGGTTGTACTAGTTTGCACTCCCACCAGTAGTGTAGAAGTGTATTGGTGGATATTTAAAAGAGGACAGCAGTTAAAAATTTTACTTAGCAAGGAGTCAGAATATTTTTATATTATGTAAACAAGAACATATTATGGAATGCAGAATCCCTCTGTCTTGGTTGAATATAACACCAATTTCTAAGAAATTGTGCATCATAGCAACTGCTTTGGACTACACACCTCTGTCCAGCACCCACAGCACACCCGCTCCATCCTCTACCCTAGGGCAATAGCAAAATTTGAGAAATGCCACTGAAGGAAACCACTTCATTCTTCAAAGTTAAACTTACAGTACAGTAAATGATCATCATTTTAAGAAATGCAGAAAATCAGTGCCAGCTATATTTCAAATACTGTTTCCCTAAGAAGCAACTTATTATAATTCTGTATAATGTAAAAGATGAATTATGTCAGGGTATGATCAAATTCATTATGAACAGAAATGATAAATTGATTGACCCTAATGACATAACCTCAGCATTAATTGTCCAACTCTGCTGTAACCCCTTTCTTAGCTCAGTCTTTCAGTGCAGATGCAGACAGTGGAACCAATTTTGACTTTTTAATTTTTTACATGCTGTGGCATTGGAAGAGACAACTGTTAAGCATAGAATTCCACTATTTTTTAAAATAACAGTTGTTTGTCAGACTTACAGAAAAAAAGAGACATTTTACATTTTTCTAAGTCTTTCATTAAAACAATAACACAAGGATTCTCTGGTTTTAATCGGAAATTCCCATTTTCCTTTGGAATTTCTATCTGTTGGTAAAGGGCTCCATTGTTTCCTCCAAACACAAGATGTATTCATGAAGTAGTCATCATCCATTCTAAAGATAGTGTAGCCTTCTCTCCATTCGAGGTACCTCTGTAGCCCACAGAAACCAAGTGTCCTGTGAGAAACATTCCTGAGGACAGGTGTGTGTGTGTGTGTGTGTGTGTGT
>NW_007249498.1:233323-260603 GCF_000164805.1 Carlito syrichta
TCTCTACAATAAAATCAAAAATTAGCCGGGCATGGTAGCGCACGCCTGTAGTTCCAGCTACTTGGAAGGCTGGGGCAGAAGGATCGCCTGAGCCCAGCAGGTCGTGGCTGTGGTGGCCGGAAGCGTGCCACTGCACTCCAGTCTGGGTGACAGAGTGAGACTCCAATTCAAAAAAAAAAAAAAATTGAGGGCTGGGCATGGTGGCTCAAACCTGTAATCCCAGCACTTTGGGAGGCTGAGGTGAGAGGATTGCTTGAGACCAGAGATTCGAGACCAGCCTGGACAACTTGATGAGACCTTGTCTCTACAATAAATTTTTTTTAAATTAGCCATGTGTTGTGGCACAGGACTGTGGTTCTAGCTGCTTGGAAGGCTGAGACAGAAGGATTGCCTAAGCCCAGTGGGTCGATGCTGGGGTGGCCGTAAGTGTACCACTGCACTCCAGCCCGGGTGACAGAGTGAGATTCTGACTCAAAAATAAAAAAATTAAAAATTGAGGGAGTGGGTATGCGGGAGGAAGCATGGAACAAGTTAATAATATCAGCTCTATTCTATAAGCGTGACATGAGAATTCAGTAGAGTCATGCTAGTGAAGTGCTCTTTGGGAAAGGATCTTGGTGTATATAAATATCATCAGTTGTTAAATAGAATACTAAAGATGATTGTATTTAAGGTATGTCTCAGAGTTCTATTCAGAGATAATTTCTCTGAAATAAAAAAACACTGATTGGATGTGACTCCCCCATGATCTAATGAAAATTTAAAAATAGACTCACTATTCCCTCCAAGTTTCTAGCTTAGGGGAATATCTATCCGATGGCTTAGAAGGCTCCAAAATAATTCCTGTATTATTGAGGGCTGTATTCCCTGTCTTCACATCTTCTGAAAGGATGGGCAACTCAGAACAGACTGCTAATATGAAATAAATGAATTTCCAATGTCTTGTCTTTCATTCTTAGGCTAATCCAGGTAAATCCATTATTGTTTACTGAATTTTTTCCTTACCGTGTTTCCATAGCACAATTTTGAATAAATTCCCAATGGGGAGCTCTTTGCTTTGGGCAGTACTTGTTCATGTAATATGCAACTTTCCTTTCAGCTGTTTTTAAATTAAACAGTTACCTTATAGCTTTCATACGCTTATGACTTCAACACTTTGATGGCGATTGCTTCTGAGATGGAATTTGACTTTTTGGCTTCTGAATTTCAAATTTCGCTGTATCCATTTCATTCACAATGGGGGGCTTTAAGAGAAATAGCATGAACATGTGATGGACATGTGGCTTAGAGCTCAGATGCATTTTGTCAAAAATTATCTCATTGCATACTATGCTAGCTACGGTATCCTTAAAGCAAAATTCAAATATTTAATTTTCAATAGTCATTTTGAAAAATGCCAATGGATAGCCAAATTTTCAAGTAATTGAAGTTATTGTTGCTCTGCTTCTCTCGGGTAAGAATAGGAAGGAAAAGAGGTCACTGATTTTGTACACAAATTTAGACTCAATATAAGAAAATAATAATTTTTTGTCAAGCTCCAGAGGCAGCAAGAACAGAGTATAACAATTGGAGGTTGTAACAGTCAGGAACTAATCTGGAAGTAGAATCACATCTGTTACTTGAACAGAGCAAGCTTCACATAAAGAATGGTTAGCCAGGTAGAAAGTTGCTCATTACCTCAAGTGTAAGAGAGCTTTAAGATACCAAGGAGCTAGAGTCACAGGAAAGCAAATCCTAGGACTGGAGAGTCAAAGGGAAGAGGCTAGAACTATTAAAATTTAGGTGCTCTTTGCCTGAGCCTGCGGGTTCGAGGCCAGCCTTGGCAACTTGGAGAGATAGCATTTCTACAATACATCAAAATATTAGCTGGGCGTGGTATCGTGCACAGTTACCTTATAGCTTTCATACGCTTATGACTTCAACACTTTGATGGCGATTGTTTCTTAGATGGAATTTGACTTTTTGGCTTCTGAATTTCAAATGTCGCTGTATCCATTTCATTCACAATGGGGGGCTTTAAGAGAAATAGCGTGAACATGTGATGGACGTGTGGTTCTGGTTACTTGGTTTAGTTAGTTCTGGTTACTTGGAAGACTGAGGCAGAAGGATGGACTGAGCCGAGCAGGTCGAGGCTGAGATGGCTGTGAGTGTGCCACTGCACTCCAGCCTGGGCAACAGAGTGAGACTCTGACTCAAAAAAGGAAAAAAAAAATTTAGATGCTCAGAGGAGGGAGCTGTTTAGGCCATACTTGGAGCAGAGAGTGAAGAAGCTGATATGTGAGTGCTGGAAAAACTGTGCCATTGTATTCAACTGCTGTGAAGGGATGGAACTGCCTGCCACCTCCGGGGTGAAACTAAAAGAACCAGGGGCTGATGGCAGGGCCAGTGAAGGACCACGAGGTCTTCCAGAGGCTCAACTTTCTGTACCAGGCCGCCCACCATGTCCTTGCACAGGACCCCCGAGAACCAGGCTCTGACAAGGTTTTACCACCACAAGGAGAGGACCATCACGAAGTGGCTTGTCTTGCATCGGCCACAGGGGTCAGCACTGGACCTTACAGACCTGCCCAACGTGCTGGTGCAGCCAGCATTTCCTCAATGATCCTGGGCATCTCCTCTGGGGAGAGAGGCCTAGCCCCAGCTGGGGAGCCAGGCAGATACTAAACTACCACAGCCCTTGCCAGACACAGCTCACCCCATTCCAGCCCACCCCCCTGAGGAGAAAGTGCAGCCTCAGGGCTCCAGTCACCAGTAATGGAGTTATCCCATCTTCCAAATAAATGAAGTTTATTTCTGTTTAAAAAAAAAAAAAAAGAATCAGGAAACAAAGCACACAGGAAGTGGAAAGGAAGGAACAAGCCTTGTCTTCCTTCTTCCTCCTACAGACTTTCTATCTCCCTCTTGCTCCCCTTTTTGGGAGAACCAGAAAGTCAGCTGGAAAATGAGAAATGTGGTTTGCAGAGCTCTCTCTCAAGTGCCACAAAGCCTCAATACAGAAGAGTGGGCTTGCGTCGGGTGCAGTGGCTCAGCCCGTAATCCCAGCACTTTGGGATGCCAAGGCAAGAGGATTACCTGAGCCTGGGGGTTCGAGATCAGCCTGGGCAACTTGGTGAGACCACGTCTCTACAAAAAAAATCACAAAAATTAACCAGGCCTGAACCCAGCAGGTCAAGGCTGCAGTGGCCGTGAGCATGCGACTACACTCCAGCCTGGGCGACAGAGGGAAACACCAACTCAGAAATAAAAAAAGAAGAAGAGTGGGTTTGGAGCTGAGAGGCAAGGCTGAAGCAATGGCACAAAAGTGTTCAGGCAGTGTTAGTGATGGCAGCTGCAGAAACCAAACCTGTGAGTGCCCTTGAAGGGTGAGACAGCACTCTGGGTGCCAGGAAGGCATGCAGAATATAGCAACATCTTAATTGTTGTCCTTATGTGACATTCAGTTTTAACAGTATTTATTTACCTTCATGTAAAGCCAATAAAGCTGTGATTCAGTGAGAGAGGGCTGTAAAAACCTTCACGAGGCTATGGTAGGCTTCCGGATAGTTGTTGTTGGGTTTTTTCGTCCTTTTATAATGGAAAATTTCAAATGTACACAAAGCAGAACGAATAATACAACAAATCCCCAGGTACCCATAACCCAACTATAACAATCATAAGTATTTGGCCACTCATGTTTTCTTTATCCCCCTACGCCTTCTCCCTCTCCTCCCAGCTTCCCATTGAACTATATATAATTTCACTCATAAGTAATTCACTGTGTTTAGTTATAGCTCAGAGGATTTCCACAAAGCAAACATGTGCTTGTAAACCCTACTTAGGTGGGAAAATAGAATATTGCAAACACCCAGAGCCCCCTTTATAATATTGTCTTAGGTCCTTTCCGCCTCATTCCCAAAAGAGTAACCACTGTCACCTACTGTGAATTTTGTATATATGACCTCATAGAATATGTACATTTTTTAATTTAGCTTCACTTGCTCAAGATTTTTGGTAAGATTTATCCATACTGTTGCTTATAGCCTTAGTTCATTTATTATCATTGCTCTATAGTATTTGCATTGTATGAATATACCACAATTAATTCATCCATTCTACCACTGATGTACAATTGGGTTGTTACCAGCTCTTGGTTGTTAAAAATAATGCTGCTAGGAGCATTCTCTCTTACTTGTCTTTTGGTACACACTTGTATGCATTTCCATTGGGCATCTATCAAGAAACAGATTGCTGGGTCTTAGAATATGTGTATGTTCAACTTTAATAAATACTGCCTTACAGTTTTTTAAAGTGTTTATGCCATTTTACCTTCTGTTAGTTCCAGTGGCTCCGTATTTTTGCCAGCACTTTGGATTATCTGTATTTTTCATTGTAACCATTCTATAGATGTGTCATGGTATCTCTGTCATTTTAAGTTGTATCCCTTATCCACTTTTACCCTAACATTATAAGCCCCCAGACAAACACGTTCCCACCTCTCTTACCCTATACCTTTGAACCCAGATTCCATAACAGTTTGTGAGTTGTGCTCATGTTGGGAGTGGGGACAAACACCACTTTTCAGTGAAGGGAGATTGAAGTGTCAGAAGCACTAAGGTAAAAGACAAATTGACTTGACAGATCTGTCCTCCTAGATAGCATAACAAAGTACAGCGTTGAGTCCCAGTAGATTTGAGCTTCTGTGTTCTTCATGTCTTTCATTCTTATTTTTAATTTCGGGGATTAGCAAGTTATTTATAAATTTGCAACATTTTTTCAGTAATTATGCATGCCAGGTGAGGAACACTTTACAGTATGAAACAATTTATATTACTCTTAAATTTTCATATATTTAAGTTTAGACCTAACCCGAGTGAAGCTTTGTACTCATCCTTTTCATTGCTTACAGAAGGACATTGCATGTCGAAATTTTAAGTTTTATTTTTGAAAAAATTTCATAAAATTTATTAAATTTTCAAAATCTCAAAATTGTTTACATTTTCAAAGTTTACATTTAAAATGTCAGGTTTACCTAAACAATTTTTATTTTAAAAATTTGAAGCTCCAACTTATTTGTATCTTGCCTTTAATATGTATAATTTTGAATACTTTAGAAGAAAAGTAACATTATTAAACCAGAAAAAACAATTTTTAATATTTTGCATTTTATTCGATTCATTTTTTACAAAAATATTTCAAAATTTATACAACTTGAATGTGATTGCATTTCATTTTTTAATCCTTTAAATCATTACCACCAAGTGCATGAAAATCTTATTATAACAACTTGAGAAATTTGCTAAAAATAAAGACATGAGGAATATTTTATGAAATAAATATGTAATAATGGGTGAATTATTCATACCTTTGTTTTATGACTTGTTAAAACATGACCAGCCTGTCAGTAGAATATCCAGACATTTTTGTAATAATTAAATATATTCATCTTGGATACTTTGCCAATTTTTAGTCATATATAAATGATAGTTTTATACTTTTCAGTTTTGTCTTCATAATGGTATGCTTGTCAAGGCAGGAGAATAAAATATATTTTGACAGTTTCTTAGCTTGATGTATTACATTAACATATTTAAGTATATAGAATGCAGGCCGCCATTTGTCTTCCTGCGCCCATGCCCACAAATGGGCCTGCATGAGTACACAAAGACCTGGTGCAGTATTGCAAAGAGGGGACAGTGACAAGCATCCTTGTCCATCATGTGCTTCAAATGTTCAGTGAGATCAGTACTTTTTTGCCTGCTCTTTCTGTCAGTTTCTAAAGAAGTATGTTACAGTCTCTTATTTATATTTGTAGCTTTGTCTATTTCTCCATTTAGTTCTGTTGATTTCCCTTGTGTATTTTGAAGCTATATTATTAGACACATTATAAGTTGGGAATTGTTGTATCATCGTGGTGGATTAATCCTTGCATTGTTATGAAATGGTCTTCTTAATTTCTAGTAATTCTTTTGGCTTTCAACTCTACTTTGTCTGATTTTAATGTTGCCAGACCAACCTTCTTTTGGTTAATGTTTGTCTAGAATTTTCCACCCTTTACTTGCAATCTTTTCATGTCTTTATATTCAAAATTGATCTCCTATAAGCTATGTGTAATTGGGTTTTGTTTGCATTCTTTTGTTTATAATCATTTTCTTTCATTAGAGTATTTAGTCCATTTACATTTGATATAATTTGGGTATATTTGAGATTTAAATCTATCATCTTCTTTTCTATGTCCTAACAAGACATATTCATTTTTCTTTCTTTCTTTTTGCTACTTTTTGGATTAATCAAGCATTATTAAAATGTTTTGTGCGCCTCTTCTATTTTATTATTCTTGTATTAAAACTGTAGAGAATATATAATGCATGCTTAACTCACTGAAGTCCATTATAAATGACTACTTTTATCACTTTCCAGACAACATGTACTTAGAATCTTAGACTATTTTAATTTTATTTAATCCCCTCCCACTCTTTGTGTTACTGTCATCACATATTTTAATTTGAACTTCATCCTTACACAGCTCTAACTCTCCTATCCAGAGTCTGCTCCAATGTTACTTCCTCAGAGACTCTTGCCTATATCATCCTGGTTAAGATAACCTCATCTCACCCCTTTATTTTTCATCCCCTTATTCTGTCTTGTTTTTCT
Organism: Carlito syrichta; assembly: GCF_000164805.1. NCBI lineage: Eukaryota > Metazoa > Chordata > Mammalia > Primates > Tarsiidae > Carlito > Carlito syrichta. Next base: position 239,954 of record NW_007249498.1, read on the forward strand.
TTCTGAGCTTATCTCCTAAAATGAGAGCACTTATTTGTTTTTGCCCATCTCTTGCATTAGAATATAAGCTTCATAAGGATAGGGGTTGTCTACCTTGTTCACGAGGGTTTGACCCAGAGAAGGCACCCAATTAATATGTGGTAAACCACAAACGTAGGTCCGAGATGCCCAATAGAGACCACACCATTAACTCTTAGAAATGAGGAAAGTAGCCGGGCTTGGTGGCTCAGCCTGTAATCCCGTGCCTTTGGGAGGCTGAGGTGAGTGAATTGCCTGAGCCCGCGGGTTCAAGACCCGCCTGGGCAGCGAGACCTCATCTCTACAATAAATCAAAACATTAGCTGGGCATGGTAGCGTGTGCCTGTAGTTCCAACTACTTGGAAGGCTGAGGAAGAAGGATCGCCGGAGCCCAGCAGGTCGAGGCTGCGGTGGCCGGGAGCAGCCACTGCACTCCAGTCTGGGCGACAGAGTGAGACTCCAACTCAAAAAAAAAAAAAAAAAAGAAATGAGGAAAGTAGGAGCCCATAGGGCACTGGAGAACTACTGCAAACCACAAGTCAGAGCATATTTACATCAAGAAAACTTGGAAGGGATACTAGGATCATTCCAGAAATAACTAAGTGGAAAGATTTCCTCATTCATGATTTTTCATTCATTCAGTACTTCCTGAACACCTGTGCGACCCTGGGCACAGAGTAAGGTGTGAGTGCTGTGCTGGACTTCATGCAGTGAGTGACAAGCAGCGTTCTCTACAGGGTTCCTTCATAGATAGTCATTGGAAACGACACCTGGACCTGGTTTTGTTTAAAGGTGTAAGGAGGTGATGGACTGGACGACTGAGGAAGCTATTGTGACAAAAAGGAACAGAGATCATCCTGCAGGTGGGGTATTCTTGGACTGAAGGAAATCAGGAGATTTGATCCTGATACCCTCGAGTCAGTAATGTTAAAATGATGTCCAGGTGATGTGGAAGGACATTCACACATAAAAGGTACCGAGAACTGCTCAAAGGAAATTCTAAATCCAGAGTCCCTGGATTTATAGTGCCATGATTTCCCCCATTGCTGAAACTTGGGCACCAAAGACCAGTAGGTCTGGAGACTTGGATTGTGGTACCATCCAGAGAACAGCACACGTGCCCTCTATTTGCTTAGAGCCATATTAGCTTAAAAAAAAAAGTCACATTTTAAGACTTTTAAAATATTCCACCCTTATGTGACTTCATAGTCATTGCTTTTTTCCCCCACCTTGTAGCAGTTGGGCCCAAGGGATATTATTTATGAAATGATAAAACAAAAAGGCCACAGATGAATTGCTAGAATCTACTCACAGAATGGCAACTGAAAAATCTGGATTTTTTTTTACAGTGGAGCTGTATTATTTTCACATTTTCAGCTCTCAGCCTTTTCTTCAGCCTGACAGGCAGATGGGAGGGCAGCTGGCCCTGCAATAAAAAGTGACCCTGGCAGCCAGTGTCTCTGTTTCATGGTCTGCCCTGAGACAATCAGACCGGGGTTCTGCCTTTGAGATGTGATTGGCACAGTGACTGCAGGGGAAGAACCAGCACAGCCATGGGGAAGTGGTCACTCTCAGACTGTAACGCCACAATTATCCACTAATGTGTACCTGACACTGCCGAAACCTCATTAAGACACTGGGTATGTTAATTTGCTTGATTGCATCTACAGTGTACACATAGATCAAAACATCACATTGTACCCCATAAATATACACAGTTATTATTGGTAAATTAAAAATAAATAAATTTTCAAAAATAAGAGAGACTGCCAGCCCTGAAGGAGCTGTGTGGATAGATGTGCTCACACCATTTAACAGCCATTTTTCTCAAGGGGTGATCTCAGGGCACTATGTCGTTCCAAGCCGCAAGTCGGAGTTTTCTCTGAAAGTTAATTTAATAGTGTGGGAGTTAATCTTACAACCTCTGTCTCTTCAGTGCCAGTCAGTGGGGCTAAGCCACTTGGAGTTTTTGGGCATCAGACACGACTACATGCCTACTAGGGCCCAGGTGCTGGGTTGAGCATAGCTAGACAGGTTATCTGCACCTATCCTTTTTTGGATGCATCTAAAAGTTCATCAAGAGGAGCTGTTGTTTTTGTTTAATCAAATAAGTAACTTCTTAAGGTTTTATATTGGACATCCATTTAAAATGAGGTAATAGGTGTCATTTTTGAGTATCTGCAATGTGCCAACACAGTATCAGTGCTTTTCTTCCATGTTTTAAAGTCCTCACCTCCCTGGTAGATATTGTCATATCCATTTCACAGACCAGAGAGACAATGTGTGTGCTCAAGTGATTGAAGAAACTGACTCACAGTGTATAAGCAGCTGCCAGTAAAAGCAAGGGCATAGTTCTGATACACCTAAGGGTCCATTGACGGTTGCTGTGCAATGTGTGGGCTGCCTGTAATCACCGTTAATCACCGGTTCAGTCTCAGCTGTGTACCCAGTATTGTATTTGGTGTTTACCAATTCCATGCATATTAGTCAACTTGGGCTGCTATCACAATATACCACAGACTGGGTGACTTAAACAGCAGAGATTTATTTTTCACAGCTCTGGAGACTGGGAAGTCCAAGATCAAAGTGTTAGCTGATTTGGTTTCTTCCTGCTTGCCGATGGCCACCTTCTCACTATGTTCTCATATGGTACATGCATGTGAACACATTCACACGCACATGTGCACGCAGAGAGAGAGAGAGAGAGAGAGAGAGAAAGAACCAGTGCTCTCGGTGTCTCTTTTTATAAGGATATCAATCCTATCCTATCAGATCAGGGCCCTATCCTTATGACTTTCTTCTTTTAATTTTTAATTTTAAAGATGCGGGGTACAATTCAGGGTTAGGTATACAAACGTTCATTATGCACACCTTGTTGATGGGGTAAGCCCCCCCCCCACTCCCCTGGCAGTTTCCCACTGCTGCCAATCCCTTTCTAATAGTATTATGATAATTGTTCAAGGTCCACTTATGAGTGAGAACATGTAATACTCAAGTCTTTTGTTTCTGTGGGAGATCACTCAGTATTATACCCTCTAAGTGTATCCAAGTTGCCGCGAAGTTCATAATTTTGCCTTATGACTTTATTTAAACCTTAATTACTTCCTTGTAGTCTCTATCTTCAAGTACAGTCACACTGGGGTGGGAGAGTGAGGCTTCAACATATGCATTTGGGGAGGTACACAAACATTCAGTCCATGACACTGAGTATATAATTCTTACAAAGCATGTTTTCCAGCCGGAGAAACTGAAACTCAGAGAAGGTAAGTCATACTGGCAGCTTATGGAAGAGATGGGATTCAAACTGAGACCTGCTTCCAAAGTCCACACCTTTTCCACCAGCTAGAACACTTCCTACACTTCATTCAATGGTTTTATATCCAGACAATATATAAATGGGAAGAATAGTTAAACTTGAACTAGCAATTACCTTATGTACCATGCTGTTTTGTTTTGTGCTGGCTTGTTTTGAAAGACATACTCAAAACAAATAAATATCACTTCGCATCTGAACAAATAGACCACAAGGGTAAACAAACTGAAAAATATGACAGTTTGAAGTATGACCACATGCTCAAAAAAATAAGTTTCTTTTTTTCCACGACCAGAAAATTTTATTATCAAGGTTAAAAAGAAAAAAATCTAAGAGTTATAGGATTTAAGTATAGAAAAGAGTAGGAGTTATGGTTTAAACACTATTAAATGCTAGTTTAAATGTGGTCGTATATGCTTAGAAAATATATACATCCCATAATATTTCAAGTGTGTTGTAAACTTTTACTGCAATAGCAATATTTTCATATTTTAAGCAACTCAAGCAATAAAAATGTATAAAAATTACTCTCAGTATACGGGTGTGTTCTAAACAAAAATGACTCTTAAACAACATCAAATTCTGCAATTTGCTTTTTTCCTTTATAAGTTGGGTATATATTCCTGTTGCTACATATAAATTTGCTTTATCCCATGAAGTAATAACCTAGCATTCCATAATAAGCTGTAGCATTATTTGTTTCACTATTCCCTTATTGGTAGCTATTTAGGCTGTTTTCTAAAGTCACAAAATATGGCATTGAAGATCTTTGTACATCTATCTTTGTGTACATGGACAGATAAATTATATAATTATTATAAATTTACATATGAGGGAGAACCAAAAAAAACCAGAATTATCTTTTGGAGGCTGGGGCCCTTAGAGTACAGGCTTTCCCCACTAGGTAAGTGTTCTAGGAACCCATCGGCATCACTATACCAGCTGGCATTGTTGTGAGAGACGATTTGCAGAAGAAACATCTTGAGTAGTCAACCATGACAACACACCTTCCCACACTGCACAGAGTGTTCAGCAGCTTTTGACTAAAAACGACATGAACATGCCCTTCCCTCCCTATTCACCCAATCTCACCCCAAGCAACCTTTTTTTATTGTTTCTCTGGATGAAAAAAAGTCCTCAAAGGGAGAAGTATTGCAGCAGAAGCACCAAAAAGCATCAAAATCGACGAGATCAGAAACTTTTTTAAGCAGTGGAAAAAGCATCTCCATACATGTATTGCATCAAAAAAAGAGTACTTTGAAGGTGCTACAGTTTAAATGTGTAAAATAAATACAAACTTTTTTATAAGTAAATTCTGGATTTTTGGGGTCCCCCTCATGATTATATATTCTACAGATATAATTACATATTTATTTATAGGATAGGTGCAATTACTACATCAAGAGCATACTTGTTACTGATGTTGATGGATATTGCCAAATTACTTTCAAGATAAATTTTCATGTTTAATATTTTTCAAAGACTCATTCTATACTGAATGCAATGAAATACTGTCATAGTTATTACATATTCTGTACCTTCTATGGTGATACTTCTTCAGAGACCTGAAACAAGTAAGCGAGATGACCATACTGCTATGGAATGTACTAGCAAAAAAAAAATAGTCCATTACGTTTCCTGTAGACGTGTGTAAAGTGAACTGGCGTTTATTGATTTAAATGGTAGTGATTTTCCACTTCCTTTTTTAATTGTATGTTTTTAATTGACAAATAATAATTGTATGTATTCACAGGGTACAGAGTCATTGATGTTTCCATGCATATAATATATAATACTCAGATCAGGTAATTAGCATAGCCATCATTTCAAACATTTATCATTTCTTTCTATTGTATTCAATATCCTCCTTGTGGCTATCAGAAACTACATATCATATTGTTGTTAATTATAGTCAACCTGTAGTTTGTGTAGAGCATTAGAGCTTACTCCTCCTATCTAGCTGTAATTCTGTATCCTTTAACAAGTGTCTACCTATCTTTCCCTTCCCCTGTCCTTTCCAGTCTCTCATATCCTCTGTTCTACTTTTTACTTCTACGAGACCAACTTTTTCTAGCTTCTACATATGAGTGAAAACATATAGTGTTTAACTTTCTGCTCCTGGCTTATTAACATAATGTCCTCCAGTTCTATTATACTTCCGTGAATGATAGGATTTCATTCTTTTCATGACTGAATAGTATTCCATTGTGTATCTATACCACATTTCTTTATCCATTAATCTGTGGATGGACACATAGGTTGATTGGCTATTGTGAATAGTGCTGCAGTAAACATGGGGATACAGATGTCTCTTCAATATAATGGTTTCCCTTCCTCTGGATAAATGCCAAGTTATTGGAATTGCTAGATCATATGGTTGTTCTATTTGTAGTTTTTGAAGGACCCTCCATACTGTTCTTCATAGTGACTGTAATGTTTACACCCCCGCCAACAGTATGTAAGAGTTCTAGTTTCATCCCATTCTCACTAGCTTTTGTTTTTTGTGGGTTTTTTTTTTCTGTCCTGTTTATAATAGCCATTCTAACTGAGTGAGATGATACCTCACTGTGGCTTTGATTTGCACTTTTCCAATGATTGGTGATGTTGAGTATTTTTACATATACTTGTTGGCTATTTGTATGTCTTCTTTTGAGAAACGTCTATTTAGCTCTGCTTCTTATTCTTCCAGCTCATTCAACAAACATTTATTGAGTGTTTACTGTGTGGAAGGTTAAGTGATGGGTACAGAGATTGTTCCAGAGATGAGTAAGTCAAATACGGCCTATCTGTGACTCGTGTGCCTTACTTTTCTTTTTATGATAGGTAATTATTTTATTTTTCAGCTTACATACGGTAAATTTCTCTCCTGTGGGTATACTGCTTGAATTTCTAGTCTGAGCCTCAACTCAAACAAATAAAATGGCAGTTTTTTAGTATTGAATATGCTCTTTACCCTGTTACTAAATAAAGTCAACCTAGAGTTCTTTGAGCCTCTGACTTTGTTTTCATATTAACACAAAACAAGATGAACAAACAAAAACTGACTGTGCAAAAATTGAGGTGAGTTCCAATATCTAGGGTTTTCTAAAACAGTAGTCTGAACAACTAAACTTATTTCTTAAGTAAAAAAATGTTTGTGACAGCTGTTTTGTTTGTTTTTTTGTTTGTTTGTTTTGGAAGCAAACAGTATGTGGTTTTTGAAAATTACACCTGTCTGTTTTTACCCTTTCTCTTTCCCAGAGCTGAGAACCTTCTCTAATCATTACATATGTGACAACCTAAGATTTTTTCATTATAACAAATCAGAAAGAATAAAAGAGTTATAATGAAAACTGTAGTCTCCTGAGCTGAAACTACATTACTGACCTGAAGCTCTGGAAAATGCTAATACTCAGTATATTAAAAAGGACAGCCAGTTTAGCCCCCTTAATGCCCATTTGCCTGAATTTATGAGATATCATTCTCTTCAGTTTGGCATTTTTGAAATTATCCAGCTGGGAGTGAGTCAAAAATGCTTTCTGTCACTAATTCATTAGAAATGTCAGTCATACAAAGCAACTCAAGTGAGACCATCTGCCTTTCTGAAAACCGTACCTACCCAAACAAAAGAGGGACTGTACTCCTCGGACCTCAGTGGGGACTGCTGCACTTAGAAAAGGCACGACCTCAGACACAGGCTGGTTGAGCAATGGATCAAAAACGGTTGCAGCCTCCAAGACCCACCCACCTAACCCCACTCTCAACTCCCCACTCCCCACTTCCTTACTGGGCAAGCAGTTGAACCCTTCCCAGTCTTCGCCATTTCTCTTGAAAAGGGCTAATAACACTAACCTCCCATAGCCATTTAGGCCCTCGGGCTTAACCTACTCTCTCTTTTTTTTTTTAAAAGGATTTTTAGAAATGTGCCATGAAGACCGGAAGCCACCCCTTTACCCACTGAGAAAGAGATGGGAGTGATCTCAGTTAATAATTTCCAATTATTTTTAATAGTTTCCAATTATTTTTAATAGTGAATGACCATATTCTCAAATAAATGTTAAAACTGATCAGATCTTTGCTGAGAGGGATGTAAGGTCAGATTATTTTAGAATATTTTTCAGATAGTCTTCTTTTCCATACGTAGCATAAATGAATTTTTTTAGTTTTCCCTCTAGAAAAGAGTGATATCAAAATTATTTGAATACTTAAAAAAATTGCTGGAGAAGAGGGAAAGATGGAGTACCCATTCATCCACCAAATAGGTACAAGTGTCCACTATAGGCTAGCCTTTTTTCTAAGAATTTAGGCTCCTGTTACAGACAAAACTGGCCAAAATTCCCACCCTCTTGGATCTTTCCTTCTTGTAGGAAAGGAAGATAATACAAAATAAATAAATTATGGAGGAAGATGCAAAATGCTATAAGGGAAAAACAAATTTGGAAAGACAGGGATGGAGGAATTATAAAATCAAACTCTAAAGCAAAACAATCACATTTTTAATGTGATGTAAGTTATTTAACACCACTTTTCAAAATTTGGATTATATCTAAAGCATTCTTTTTTGGTCTCATGAAGAATAGCAAAAATATTGCTATATAAATATTCCCCTCTTCTTTGGTTCCATTCAAATAAAAATGTCCAGTGTCTATGTCAACCTAAGCTGAGACCATATGCATCATATCTCAGCAGATTTGCTTGATAAGAAGAAGCCAGGAGTGGTAAAGCCTACAGACACAGAATTGCTGTCTTTACTTTCCTAATAAATACGGTGATACAATCTCTGCTTCTTTAATGATGACAAAGTTTTACCCTGACTTGTTTAGGTGCTTGAATAAAATGAGAACAAGCAATAAATTCGGGATTGACTGTACAGAGGCGTCTGGCAGTATGATGATCTGCCGTGTACTACCAAGCAATAAATAAAATGCCATCTTTCTGACATGAAGGAAAAAAACAAAATGTACCCGGGAGCATGTATTATAATTGTTAAAGCTAGCCTAAAATCTTCCCTTGGCTTAAAAGAAAAGGAAGTCTCTATGTATCACATTGAATTTGCCTTGGGATAAACAGATCAATTCTGTAGGGTGTAAAAATATTCTATAGAACAGTTGGTAAACTGCAAATGAATTTAGCTATGTTAACCATATGAATAATGCCATCCTGTAAGGATTTTAAGTGAGTCATCTACATGACAAATAGAGGATATTTAGTGCCAAATGATTGTATTAGCCAACAGGAATTGATCGTCATTATGAAGAGAACAAAAATCACATTTCACACTCTGTTCAGTTTAAAGAAATTCACTGAAGTCTATGGGAATCAATTCTCTCCTGTCCCTTTTCCTGTCATGAGGGAGTGCTGGGCCTTTCGATTGCTGTTTGGAACCATACTGCAATTTTATTTGCTTTCATGTTAAAGCAAAACAAGATGAACAAACAAAAACAATATAAGCAAAAACAACACAAACACACTTATACATAAAGAAAGATCATAATACTGTTCATGGAACCAGATTTTGCCTTTTCCTCTTACCTTTTTTGGTTTCATATGAGCTATTCTTGAAGTTATGGTCTCTTCCAGGCCATTAGAATGTTATTACTGTAGCAAGGAGACTGCCTGTAGAGAGGAGGTGTGATCCTATGCAACGTTTAATGTGAAATGTTTGTCCGCCAAGAGGTGACTCCAGGGAGACTGGTTTTTGCAGAGCTAGAAAGCTGGAGGCAGAAATCTTGATCGAGGCTCATAGGCCTTGACTCTGGTTTCGTTCCTCGAAGAGGATATGTCCTCCCTGGAGCTGAGTTCGCTTCAAGAATGAAGAGATCACAGTGTTTGTAAATATTCCTAGTTAAGAAGAAGCCCACACACTAGAGCATAAAGGTTTTTTTTTTTCCCCAGCGCCATGCAAGTCTGAATCTAAAAGGGCCAGAGCAAATCAGGAATTAGACTTTTCTTTGAAGTCTCTGACATAACTCTACCCTAGAAGGGAATGTGGGCAGCAGTTGGGTATCCTGGGAATAAAGGGGAAAAAACTGCTTTAAGATCATCTGTTTTGAATGCTGATCTGTGGAGCCATATTACTTCCATTCAGTTCTGTGTCTTTAGGAACATGGAGAAGGAACTTCATTTGTTCTCACCAAATCCTCACCCCTGAAATACTGCAATCACAGAGGCCTTTGCATGTATTTTTAATGCTGCAGTCTTGATTCATACACCATCTCATTCTATTCTTGTATATATTTTCTTTAAAATGGCAAAAATAAATGTGCACATGAAATGCTGTAAAAATAAAATAAAATGCTGTGGTATATATAAATGAAGGTCTAGAAAAATAGCTTATGATGAAGACAGTTTACCTCCAAAGCTGAAAGTTTTTATCAAAACATTCAGCAGAGTTTGTACGCATTTCATCCTAAGCCAAAATAGAATAAAAATGCAGTGCTGAGCCAAATTCTTACCTAAACTATTTACTTATTCTGGAGGAGGCACATTTGGATTGGCATTAGGTCTTTTAACTACTGAAAAAAACAACTGATTGAGTTGCATGCATTTATAGTATGCAGTGTGAAATTAACCACCTGCCAGATACACAATGTGCAGGGTATATGCTAGAGTATCTCAACCTGGGCACATCTCTTTGTCGTGCGGGACTGTCCTGCGCACTGTAGAATGTTTAGCAGCAATCCTGGCCTCCACCCGCTAGATGCCAGTAGCAACAACACCCTCCAATTGGGACAACCAAATATTCCTCTAGACATTGCAAAATTCCTCCTGGGGGGAAAAATTACCTGCTGGCATACGCCATAGTGGATAAATCTAATTACAGTCAAGGACAGAGGTTTTGAATGGTGCAGACCAAAGACTGTGAAGCAGGTGAGCTTCTCTGATGGGGAAAGCTGGGGAGGCTACAAGGAAGAGGTGAGATCTGACTGGCTCTTGAAGTTTGTGAAGGATTTTGAATTAAAATGTGGTTTGCTTATTGGTTTTCTTTTGCTGGCTAATCCAACTGGTGTTTCTTTTGCTAATCCAACTGGTGTTTGTGATTGAAATATGCCCTATTGGTTTCAAAGATGTTTAAATTTCTAAATATACAAAAATATAACGTGTGCGTGAACTAGAAATCGGGATAATTTAAATAATTTTTTATTTCCCTTTTTAAACTAAGACTGAAATGTTTCTGAACTTAATAATGTGGGTTTTATGGAATTAAAAGCATCTGGCACTAATTAGATTGGGCATAAGCTCAATGTACTCCATTTAAAAATGCGGCAAAGACACTTGGCATTGTTTTACGAAAGAGAATACTATATCAGACTTTGTACTAATAAAGCTAGCTTTGGGCAGGAACTCCTTCCAACTTCTACCCCTTCCCAGAAAAACCCAAAAGGCATGCAAGTTGTTTAGACATTCTATCTCCCACTCAACTCATCTTGAACAGATCAAAATTGTGCACAGTTGTCCTTCAGAGATTTGTTGAATCTTCTTTTCATCTTAACTTTGAAGATACAAACTTTCTCAAAGGAAATGATTTGTCATGTTTGAAAAACAGACGTTATCACGTGCTGCCGTGTAGGGTCATCATTATCTTATTCTTAGCATCCCTCATTAAGTCTGGTTGAACAACAATCAGCTATGCACTTAACCGAGTGTGAGATTAATCATGATTCTGTGTCCATCAAACTCTAGCTCTGAATTTTTTTTTAAAAAAAGTCTTCTAGAAAGACGTGTTCTTAAATGCCTCTTAAAATAAGTTACCATTCTCTCCCAGATGCAACAATTGTGTCAGCATCAATTCACTACGTAGTCAATAAAATTATAAGATCATGGCAAAAGTATTTGGATATGGACTTACTATGAATGTACTGCAAATCAGATTACCACGAGTTAGATTACTTCATAAACTAAAGACATATAAATAGTTAAATGCATTCAAACAAATGTGAATTTGAATAAAAAATACTCAATATGGCAAAATGCTCAAATCATCAGAGACATACCTTGTACAGGATCCAGTATCAAGTAAATTCTCAAAAAGTTTTTGTTGAATTAAGGGGTTTTTTGGTTTGTTGGTTAATACCTGTCCTGAAGTATGAAATAGAGAAGAGTTTTTGAATCGTGAATCTCTGCTGTGATGGTTTGTTCTCTCTTTGACTCTGGCCTTAGATATATATTATTAATTATTAACAGACATTCTCTTGAAATTACATTTCAAGGAAAATTCTATGAATAAGACAGTAAATGACCTGTCTTTATCTGATTCAGCTATACTGGGAGACAAGGTAATAGCCCTGATATTTCTTGGAGCCCCTTCTAGTGTTATAACTGATCCTAAAGTCACATGGCAAAAATTTCTTATTTCTGGGAGCCGATGTTAAAGTCATTACGAGATGATGAAAGATACCATTTATGGCTTTAGACAGCTTAAAACGGGGGAACTTTGACTCTAAGTTAAATGGAAAGTAATAGAATGTTTGAACTGGAACCACCTGTATTAAATATCTTTTTTTAAAAATGAGGGAGGAGTACCAGATGTTATGTGGGCTCATTCTTTTTTGTTGCATCCTAGTTTTCTTTGTTGTTAGCGGGAATATGAAATAAATTAAAACTCCTTCACATCTATGCAACAAAAATAGAACAAGAGAGCAAATGACATGGCTGCTAGATAAAGTACTACCTAAAATAATTGCCACAAGCTATTTGGGAATTTATTGTGAATTATATTGCAGGAATGTACAGGATAAAAATGGCATCTGTCATTTGAAAACAATATAATTTATTTAAAATTGGGTCCGTGTGCATGCTTAGATTGACAGGTCTTTAAATTTTGATGATAATTTTATCACTACCACCCCCAAGCTCCAGTATTTTATATGCCATTTGCTTTGAGATTTTCCTTGAATTAAAAATTGAACAATCTTATTGCAGTGCAGAAAGAATTTCATTACTTTAAGAGGTGACCTTCCAGATTCTATTAGGACAAGAAAATAGCCTTTAACAACGTCACTCAAAACCCATCTTCCCTTACTAACTTTACCTGATTCTAACACCTCCAAATACTCTAGAAACTCCTTCTTTGACATTTCTCCTTCTCCCCTGTCCTTCCCAGCCAAAGTTAGTAATAGGTATGTGTTAGGTTTTTGGGAAACCATCTTCTTTGTTGTTTTGTTTGTATGATCATGACACTTGCATGTTTGTGGTTTAGGCTCTTCAAGTTGAGAGTTAGTACTTTGAAGACTTAAATATCCTGTTTCTTTTGAATATTCTATTTCTGAACTTTGCAGAGCCTAATTCACAACCATGCACCTGATGGGGCATATGGTAATATTGCTAACTGGCTATTTATCCTGTGATTCCTTTAGACTGTCTTGATTGATCATGTATTTTATGATTTCTGAAGGAAATACAAACTGAATATTAATAAACCATTCACAGTTTTCTTGTCAAAGATGTAATAGTGCCAAAGAAGACAGGACTTTTATTCATGTTATTATACAGCAAGTCAAAATATTTTTTTACTTTTAAAGTAATACCAAAATATGTGTCAAATTCAAGATTCTCGGTTCAGCTCAATTAACTTCCACAAAGAGTTATATTTTGATTGCATCAACAGAATTCCTAATCTCAGAAACTTTCCCAAGGAACATTCTTGAATATGATCTCTGGTTTCATCTGTTTCAGGATTTCTAAATCCAGGTTTTTCTCACCTAAAGAAATCTATTTGCACCCACCTCTTACTATACATGGAACTACTTAAACACTGTTCTCTACAATTTCCATTTAGATTTAAGCAAGACCATGAAAATAGCATGTACAAAAAATATAATAACAGCTGACAGGTAGTTTCTGCAATGCTTTCTCCTTTTGAGAGCAATTGCATAACCAGTAGGATGTGAGAAATTTGGAAAAGTATCATGGAAAATAACCTTATATTAGAAGATGAGAGTCAAAGTTACACAAAAATGAGTTTGAACACATGAGGTCTATTTATCTGAAAAAGGGCAATGAACGTCACTAATTTAGTAACTGTGTTCAGCTATATGAAGAATAAAGACCAATGTTTTTCTATAAATATACAGACAAAAAGGCTCAAAAAAGCAAGTAAGCTTTATATGGCAAAGATTAAGATTAGATAGAATGAAAATATCCTCAAAGTGAAGGCTGTTGTGTGTTGGGAAGGATTAATTTAGAATAACTGTAGAATTGTTTCATTAGGAAGCCATAGAAATGAGGAAGACACATAATTGTCTGAAATGATGGGGATTAAATGACATTTTAAAGAGCCTCCTGTTTTAATGGTTTTTAAGATTTCTTTTCATTTATTATTTAATTTTTTTATTAACTTCCCTGATTTTATCAGATTTATCATCATCTCATAATTAAAACTTCTTGAACATCATTCTGAAAAAAAGGAGAAGACATTAATGCTTGGTTATTTTATTGGAACGCATATTTTGTCCTCTTTTCTCCATGTTTTTCTTTTGTTGTTGTTGGTACTCCACTCAAGTCAAAGCATTAACTTTAAAACAAAAAATAATTCCAAATACACACAAAATCTCACCTAGCCAGTATCAACAAGGGTCAGCATTTCAGAATATTTATAATGGAAAGGGTGACTGTACCTGAAATCCAGATGAAATGATTTTTTGCTCTGAATCTCTATGAACAGTCAGAATTGACATTTGATTTCAAAACAAACTAATGGGATTTTCAGAGTGGGAAATTTTCTGTATCACATGCTATTTTTAACCACTTTTTCTTTTTTTTATTTTTTGTTTGTTTGTCATGAGAAGTTTTAAATCCCCATCACTTTGAGACAACAGTGATTTTTCTTAAATTTATAAAAGATAATTGTTACCATGGAGTGAAACTTTCAGGAAAGAGGATCAGAAAATTGATGTTCCTATACACACTCCAGAACAGAATTGCTGGTACCAGAATAATCGCTGGTGTCAAGCACTGTACTTTGGAAATGTAAGCAATCAACTTATGACAGTATTAATTAACAGCAGGGAAATATATGATGCTTGTAGAAGCTTTTGGAAATACAACACCACACACACACACACACACACACACCCAAATTGCTTCAGAACTACAGAAAGGAAATAAAGAATATGAGTTTTTATTTATATGTTTGCTATTGAGCTGGGTAACAAATATATCAGATGATTTGTTGAGTTTTTGTTGTTGTTGTTGTTGTTGTTGCTCTTGTTTTTAACACACGGTATATTCCGTGTAAAGTATTTTCATAGCACAGACCCCAGCTTTAAGGAAAATCTTTAAGCACCATGGACAGCTGCAGTTTTCTTCCTGCAGTTCCATAGTTTAATGACCCTCGGGGACCAGTTAAGAATTCGTTCAGGACTCATAATCCATGTGTTCACTGTGAAAGTCTGCCCTTGAATTTTCAGACAAGGCTGTCTCAAGTCAGCTCTTTCATCTTCACACCATTGTTGAACAGTTTGTGTCCCATCTTCTGAAGGTTCTTTCACCGTATCTGGTAAATTATTGTAGATGCTAAGAGGAAGTCAAACGGATGTCTCAGATGCTCAAAATCAGCCTTCTTGGATTTTTCGAGGCACACTCAGGGGTTTTTATGATGCAATATAGCAAATTAAGAATCTGCTTGTATTTCTTGGTCCCAGTACTAGCAACACAGCATTTATAGATTTATTTTCAGCCCACTTCATCCATTTATGGTACCTCCCCGGCCTCTGTAGGAATTTAATTATGTGAACCATAATATAGAACTCCAATAGGGTTTGAAAGAACTTGAGAGTTGAAGACTGAGACCCTGAAAGCTGATGTGGTTTGCTTGAAGTCACATGACAATGTGCGTCTTTCATATATGCATTGCTAAACACATTTCCAAAGTGTACTCACCTCTGTTGTGTGCACTAATGGGAACCTAGAGAGAGCATAATTTTTAAAAATAGATAACAGTATGAGATAAAGTCTTCCCAGTCACTGAGGTAGTTATATGAAGCTTGTCTAGGTTTGAAATTCATTTTATGTAATCAGTGATATTGCTGATATTTTTGTAAGTTCTCAAGATTTGACCTGAATTGAAATTGAAAAATGAAACTTTTTCTGCTCTGCCTCTCGCCTTCTGGGCTCTCTTTCTCTTCTGCCATTAATGGAGTTTTTAAATGCAAACCCTCGAGCAGTTCGGTTCCTCTCATTTCTCAACCTCAGCTCTCACCCTGCACAACAAAGGTCTAGAAAGGAAGATGGTTAAAGGCAGAACTTTTCTCACCTGAGAGCATTGCAAAGAACTCATTGAAAACAAAAAACGATGTGGTGTAGTTCAGGTCAAACATGAACAAGAATAGCAAGGCCAAAGAAATTAGAACTAGGAAGTAAATTATCTACAAGGTTTTAAGATGTTAGCCAACTTCCTCATCCACTAATTTGGTGATAAGAGTATTACACTAAGTTCCTGGAGGAATCATGAGACTCTTCTTACCCAAAGCTCAATGCTAGTAACCGAAGAAAAAGATGTCTTGTGCCTATGAACACCATGTTAGCAAATTATGTCCCAGAATACGCCTTCAGACAATAAATAAAACAAATAAACTCCTTCAGTTAATGCCCAGAAGAAAGATTCTTCAGGAACCCTGGTATTTGTGGTATCACATGAAGTAGAGGTGGAAAAGAGCTGGATGAGACTCACTTCACGAAGGACTTGATTGCTTTCTTCCAATATCCAGTGTGACAGCTTATTGCACATGGGTTATTCTTTCTCATATACCTTGAAATGTGTCGAGGGAACTGTGTCCCACTTTCTCAGACCAGCTTGAAAACTTCAAAAGGCAAGAAAGCAGCATCAGTTCAGAGGCAGCCATGAGGGAAATAAGTTGACACTGCATTTTAAAGTTCCAGAAGCTGAAGAGGAGTAAAAATGGGTCATATCATAATGAACTCAAAGAAAGGTCTTTCCCCAAGGGGAAGTTACCCAAACATTTGAATATTCATGAGATTGATCTCAAAGTCTAGTCATTTAGTGTCCCTGATGCAGTGACCGTAAGCCTGGCTGACAGTAAGGACCACAGGTGCAGTCCAGGTAATGCAGCGACGCAGTAACAGCATGAAATCATCCAGCCATCATTCTTGTCTTCAAGCATCCCAATTCAATTCGATCTTCACATACACATGCATTTCCTTCTTGCAACTATAGTTTTTAGTGAAATTCTCACTGAAAAACGAATTCCTGACCCTTTTATAGAAATGCCTACTTTAGTATGATCATGGCAAGAGGCTTCAAACGATATTAGTCATTTAAAAAAAGAGGAGAAGCAGTTCAAAATAACTAAGAACATAATTTAAAAGCCAGATTAAAAAATTCAGAATCTCAAGCAATTTATTAGGCCCAGATTAGGTGAACAGGATACTATGTAACTTTCTTATTGAAGAGTCTAATATTCAGGTGCAGATGGCTTTGTATAGACTCGATTTTTTCTAGAATTCTTTAAAACAGGGGTCAACATCCATAGCCTACTAGGAACCAGGCCACACAGCAGAAGGTGAATGGTGGACCGGCGAATGAAGCTTCATCTGTATTTATAGCCACTCCCCATTGTTCACATTACCACCTGAGCTCCACCTTCTGTCAGATCAGCAGGAGCATTAGCGTCTCATAAATGTGTGAACCCTATTGTGAACTGTACATTTGAAGGATCTAGCTTGTGCGTGCCTTGTGAGAATCTAATGCCTGATGATCTGAGGTGGAGCTGAGGTGGTGATGCTAGCACTGGGGAGAGGCTGCAAATACAGATTAACATTGGGAGTGAGGTTTGACTGCTCAGAACCCATGATAAACCAGTTGCTTGCAGACTCATATCAAAACCCTATCAGTGAGTGGCAAGTAAGTTGATGTATTTCAGTTGTACAGTTGCATCTGGTGGCAGGTTTTAAGTCAGAATCTGACACTTATTTTTGTCCATGCAACCCATCCATTATTTTATTGACCGTTTTCTTTTGTGCCTTTTTTTTAAAAAATAGTGAGTTGTATGACTTTTTCATTATATACAATAATATAATAATAGAAATAAAGTGCACAATAAATGTTATGTGCCTGAATCATCCAGAAACCATCATCCTCCTCACCCCCCGGTCTGTGGAAAAATGGTCTTCCACCAAACTGGTCCCTGGTGCCAAAAAGATTGGGGACCACTTTTTAAAAAATCAGATAAATAGGTTTTGTTGTTGTTGTTGTAATGTTCTTAATGACCTCTGAGGCAAATATTTTGGCAGCATCTTTTTATTGATAAGTGTATTTCATCCTGGTTATTTAAAAATTTGAAATCCATATATTGTGCATGTGGTAATCCTTGGTTAATCAAAGAATTAAATTGACACAGCCATTTCATTCCACCACCATTTCAAAATAAACTGAAGTCTAGTGTAGTGCTTGTGAGACATCTTTCACCCGTGGAGCCTTAGTGTATGTGTCTTTGTAATCTAACATTTCCATTTTCTTTTCTGAGAAGTTGAGAACTGTGAGTCTGCACAATATGTTCAAGGTTGCAGAGAAATATATTGCAAAGCTTGGGGCCCTATGCTCTGTTTTCTAGGGTTCTGGTCACTAACTCTTGCCTTCTAGTTCTACCTCTACCTCTCCTCAAATGGTATGAGTGCAACTGGTGTTTCAGAAAGAGCTCTCACTGTCTCTGGCAAAGTAAACGGCAGTAGTCCATTATCCAGAACTTAGATGTCAGATAACAAACAACTTGAAGCATTTGGAATAGCCCCAAACCATGTTGGATAAGGAGAAAGGGAAAACAGAGGGACCAATAAATGTGTGTTGTAAAACATATATTGCCCAGCCTCTGAGCAGATGAAAGTAACAATAGTAGCTAGGAAAACCTACAAACCTAGAGATCATAATAGTGCCATTGACTGTCTGACCAGACTGAAAACAGGAAGACATGACCAAGGCAAAAGAAAGACGATACGAAAGCAGAAAGTACATGGCAAACAGCGGAGGGGTAGGAAAAGGAGGCTGTGGGCATGAAGCTGGTGACTGTGGCTATAAACTAAACACTTAGAGCCTGTAAGACAGAAAGAACCAAACAGGGAAAGTGGGTAGAGGAGTTTATCAAAAAGCTGCTATAGAGCTCAGCAGTTTCTAAAGACACGATGGGCCTAGAGGCAGATATTAGACATCAGCCCTAAAATAACACTGCTGTGGTCAGAAGGGTCATACTTAATGTGAGGATAAATTGAATCACCCCTGGGATCACAGAGGGATGTCATTGCATACAAAATCTACTGAAGGCCTTCAGACTTGTTGTTAGATTAGTGACTATAAGCTCCAGGACCTTGTTCTGTCCATTCTTGGGACCCACACATTGTCTGGCACATAGTAGGACCACAATAAGTATGCCGAATAAAATAATAAGTAAGCCATCATTGTTGTCATTTGGTAGAGCCTTTGGCTATGAACTACTTTAAATGTGTGCAGTCAGATTGGGGGTAAGTGTGGTGTTCATGGTATCCTACAATATGGGTTGGGAAAGGTGCAAAAGAGATTTAGAAGAAGGACAGAAAACCCAAGGGTGACTTGAAGTGGGACAGCCTGAAAAACATAGCCTAACAAGTACGCTATTTCTTTTTCTCCATTCTAAAATAACTTGGTAAATTTTTTATGGCCACCATAAAGCCCTCCGATTTTATAAGTTTATTGACCATTTTGTTGATATATTGTTAAAGCCACTTAAATATTGTTAAAGGTACTGCTATATGGTTACCAATATATTGTTAAAGCTTAGCTGAATGAGAGTACCTCATTTATTTGAGTATTTGTCAGTGAAAAGAGACAGCTTTTCCTCCACCTCCCTCAATGACCTGCAACTCAAAACAACTTGAAGAGACTCATTTTAGGCCTGGGCACAGTGGCTCATGCCTGTAATCCCAGCATTTTGAGAGATGGAGGCTAGAGGATTGCCTGAGCCCACGAGTTCAAGACCAGCCTGGGCAGTTTGGCAAGACTTCATATCTCCAAAAAAAATAGCTGGGCATGGCGATACATGCCTGTGGTTCCAGCTACTTGGAAGACTGAAGTGGAAGGATTACTTGAGCCCAGCAGGTCGAAACTGTGGTGGCTGTGAGCATGCCACTGTATTCCAGCCAAGGCAACAGAGTGAGACAACGACTCAAAAAAAAAAAAACAAAAAAAGGCTCATTTTAAAGGAAATTTTTGCCCATATGCCTATTCAATTTTTATACATTTGTAGTAATTATTAGGGATGTAATCTTTGTGCTACCTTTTCACCTAATGTTACGTCATAAATGTTTTCCCATTTTGCTCCCTTGATTTCCTACTTTAAACACCATGAAGTAAACAAGTTAAATCTGTCTTTAAATAAATAAGTAGCAAATTTGAAAAGCAACAGATTCTTACTAGTTCAATAACACACAGGTATTTTCTACTAGGAACTTAAACTGGTTTTAACTTATGTAAATATTCAGTATGTGATGCAACTTTATAAAAATCACGAGTTACATATTCCTTTCAGAGTACTCATCTATAAATATTCTCCAACCCTCTGGGGAGCATGTACTAGTATGCCTTGGTCACATTTGCCGGCTTCCTTGTGGACTGTGCCTAGCTTCAAACACAACAAAGACAGGCTGACTGTGCCCACAGGGACTGGTCTTGTAGACGCCTGAAAAAACAAGCTTTTAACTTTTAGAAACAATTCCTAGCACAGAGCTATCAGAGGAATCATGGCGTTGATTCCAGAAGACAAGCTAATGCTCAGATGGATGCAGAATACTTCCTGAGAGGTTCCATCATTCTTTAGTACCTTCAGGGAAAGATTATTTCAAATCTGAGTCCTGCTTGAGGATACACAGCCTCTCTCCAGCTAGGCAATTATGGCTCTAACCTTAAAGAGGCAGGGTTAATATGTTTGATCATCTTTCTGCCTGTCATTGTATCAACTGAGATATTATTCAGAAAGCAAAATGCTATTATAAAAGAAAATGCAAAAAAGAAATTTGATATGCCCTGAAAATATTGTATAAAACATTCAAACTTAGTCATTAAAATGCATTTCATAGACATCTGGAATTATGTTCAAAGCTTGACATTTGGGACTACTTCAAGGACAATGTAGTCTGGTATCAAGTGTCTCGAAGTATTAATTTTCTGATGGTGTTGATGGTGGTGGTGTGTTGGGAGCCGGCCATGGAGGCCTGCCTGAGTGTTAGGGATCCAGGCAGGCTGCGGACCCTAAGACCGCTAGGATGAGTTCAGGAGCTAAAGGCCCATTGCTTCTTCCCTTCTTTGCTGTTTTGGCACGTTCCACTAGCAGGGACTTTGATGATCTAAGCATGAAG
>NW_007249499.1:0-4800 GCF_000164805.1 Carlito syrichta
TTAATTTCTGTTTCATTGTTTTGTTTGATTCATAGTGTTTGATTCCTTTTTCTTTTTCTTTTGTGTAACTTCCATAGCTGTATTTTTTTGTGCTTACCGTTAAGCTTACATAAAATATCTTGTTGTTATAACAATCTATGTTAAGCTAATGGCGACTTAACTTCACTCACATAAAAAAAAAACTATGCATTCATTTCTCCTTGTTCCCATTACATGCTATTGATGTCACAATTTACATCTATTTATATTGTATACTCATAAACGTAGTTTTAGTTATTGTTATTTTTAACATTTTTGTTTTTAAATTTTTATACTGAAATTAAAAGTTATTTACCTATGACCATTATGGTGATACAGTATTCCATATTTGTCACTATATTTAACCTAACCAATGAGTTTTTTTAATGGTTTCTTATGCTACCATGTCACCGTTTACTACCCCTTTCTTTTAACTTGAGGAACTCCTTTTAGCATTTCTTGTAAGGAGAATCTAGTTGTGATGAATGTCCACATTTATTGTTTGTCTGAGAAAGTTATTATCTTCCATTGATTCTTAAAGTGTAGTTTTGTCAGGTGTAGTCTTCTTGGATGACAGTTTTTTTCTCTCATTCTTTCAGTATTTTCAATATATCATCAAATTTCCTTCCATAATGCAAGGTTTCTTTTGAAAAGAAAAAAAAAGAAACTGACACTCTTATGGAGTTTTCATTGTTGTTTTTTATTTTGAGTTGGAGTCTCACTGTCACCCAGACTGGAGTGCGGTGGCTGCTCCCAGCCACCAAAGCCTCGACCTACTGGGCTCCGGCTATCCTTCCGCCTCAGCCTTCCAAGTAGCCGAATTACAGACATGCGCTACCATGCACGGCTGATTTTTTGATTTATTGTAGAGATGAGGTCTCGCTGCCCAGGCGGGTCTCGAACCCTTGGGCTCAGGCAATCCACTCACCCCAGCCTCCCAAAGTCGGGGGATTACAGGCTGAGCCACTGAGACCAGCTGGAGTTTTTATTGTATGTGACAAGTTGCTTTCTCTTTCTTCTTTTCATAGTCTCTCCTAGTCATTGACTTTTGACATTTGATTATAATATATCTTGATGTGTATTTCTTTGTCTTCATTCTCTTTGATATACTTTGGGATTCATGGGTCTGGATGTTTATTTTCTTTTCCCAATCTGGGACGTTTTCAGACATTATTTTTTAAAAATCATTTTCCCTTTTTTATCTCTCCTCTTATTTAATCCCCAACATATAATATTGTTTGCTCGATAATATCCCATAAGTAACTTAAGCTATCTTTATTTATTAAAAATTTTTTGTTCAATTTTTTAAAGACAGAGTCTTACTGTGTTTCCCAATCTGGACTCAAAATCCTGTGCTCAAGTGGTCCTCTCGCATCAGTTTCCTGAGTAGTTGAAACTACAGGTACAGGCTACCACACCCAGATCTCTTTTACATATTTTCTTCTTTTTGCTCCTTTGATTCAATGATTTCCAATGACCTTTCTTTGATCCTTTTTTCTCTTTGGTTTAATCTGCTGTTGAACCTCCTGCTATTGAATTTTTAAGTTCCGTATTTGTATTATTCTGGTTCATGATTTATGCTTGGTACAGTTTTACATTTTAAACCCTTTGTTGCAATTCTTGCTTAATTCATGCTTTGCTATCCTGACCTTAGAGAGCATGTTAATATATTCTGAATTATTTGGTAAATCACATGTCTTCATTTCATTAGGGTAGCCTTTTAGAATTTTTGTTTTGTATTAAACATATGTCTTTACTTATTTTTCTTGATTCTCTGAGCTGGTGTCCACACATTAAATAAATTAGTCAATTGTTACAAATTGTCCTTATTTAGAAGAAGAATCCCACTAATTGACCTGGCAGAGAGGTTGTGTGTGCTTCTCAAACCTTTGTGCTCATTCAGAGTTCTGTTTTTGTTCTTACTGGCCCTCAGGAGTCTAGAGCATGCCACATTGCATTAGTGCCTAAGACAGGCAAAAATATAAATCAGTCCCTTAAGTAGCTGGTATAAAAGTTTGGATGCTAGATTTGTAGTACAGTTTTTCTTCTTAAGGAGAAACTGAGATCTGAATTTTATTATATATTTGCTTTGCAGTGAAATAGGGGAAAAATCTCTGGCAAATGCTGACATGCTTATTCAAACCACATGCTCTTTCAAAATGTTGCTTTGCTCTTTGTACTTTCATTTGCCTAGTAGAGACCAGGATCTGCTAGTTCTCAGTGACAGACAAGTCAGAATCTAATCCCTCAGGTAGTAGCTAAAAATGTTTAGGGGGTAGATGTGTAGTTCAACTCCTACCAGAGAGAAACTGGGGGATTGATTTTATTACCTGAGTGAGCAGAGTATGGCAGGAGTCACAGGAAGCTCCTTTATGCCTGTTCAAGTTTTCTAGGAACTAGTGATAGCCTGTCTTTCCAGTTCCATCAAACAGATAAGTTCGGAACTTATAGTGACACCTGGGAAAGTCAAGGTGCCAGATGTTCAGTCTAATTCCAACTAAGGAGAACCTGGGAGCTTAGGTTCACTCTGTGCTGAGCCAGAAGAGATGAGTCATGGGAGATACTTGTGTGGCCATTAAAACCACTGCTTTTTTTCTGTGGTCCCTGCATGAATGACTAGTGAATACTCGGCCAACGAGCTCCCAGGTAAGTTAGAAGCCAGAGACTCTCAAAGTGTCCCTGGAAAAGTTGAAATGCTGTATGTGTGGTCCAAACCATTTGCTCCTCAGAGAGAAGCTTGGAGTAGAAGGTTCTTTTCTGATTGTGTGGTCTGTGCTAGGAATGAGGTTTACAGCCATGGTGCATTTCAACTTTTCCTAAAAATTTTGATGTGAATTTTTGCTCACTTATCTGGTATGCCAAAATCTCTTAACCAGTTTTTGCATTTCTCACAAAGAAAATGGATATGTAGCTGTATATTCAGTGTGTTCACGGGGAAAGAGTCTGGAGACTCCTATATTAGTCATCTTTTTGGTGTCATCTTGCTGTCAGAAAAGTTGGGGTTCTAGAATTTCAATTTTCACCTGAATCTTAAGCAAAATATGTCTTCTGTGTACTTATTTTTAAAATATCTTTCTCATGTTTTGTTAACTGATTTTGGGCAAATTTTATACCGTAACAAAATTTTTTCTGATTCTACTACATGAATTTCTCCCTGTGAAGTTTTTTTCATGCATAATCAGATAGTTACCTTTTCCTTGCAAAAATGGATTTAAAAATGCACAAGATTTCCAGAATACTTCAGCCCTTGAACTGTTTCAGGTTAATTCCTTTCTAATTACATTATCTAATGTAAAGTGTTCCCTTTTAAATTTTCTTTTTTTTTGAGTTGGAGTCTCACTCTGTTGCCCAGACTGGAGTGCAGTGGCCGCTCCCAGCCACTGCAGTCTTGACCTGCTGGGCTCTGGCTATCCTGCCACCTCAGCCTTCCAAGTAGCTGGAACTACAGGTGCACGCTACCATGCCCAGCTAATTTTTGATTTATTGTAGAGATGAGGTCTCGCCAAGTTGCCCAGGTGGGTCTTGAACCTACGGTCTCAGGCAATCCACTCACCTCAGCCTCCCAAAGCGTGGGATTACAGGCTGAGCCACCGAGCCCGGTTCCTTTTTAACTATCTTCTCCCCTCCACCTTTTTTCTGGAATGATCTGGTAACTTCTGAGTTGCTCTAATAAAATATGAATTCGTGAGGAAAACAGGATCAGGAAATGACAGTTTATCATAGAAAGCAGTCCTTAAAAGTGTGTATGCATATATGTATATTTAAGAATCTTTACCATCCGAATGAAACATTTATAATTGTATATTAAGATAATGCAAAAAGATAATCGTCTTCTTACAAGAGTAATTACTATCCCTTTGACTTTACTTATATTTGGTGAATAAAAGTCCTGCAGCTGCTTGATAACTCACTGACAAAGAGTTCCACTTCCAGAAGTATTTTAAAGAAAAAAGGGGAAGGAAAGAAGAGGTTATATTGGATACTACTGACTTCCTACTATCATTATTAATTATTGCCTTTAATTAATTATTATATACACATTACATTATAGATGAGAAAATTTGTCATAGTTTCATGCTTAGAAGACATTTCATGGAGTCTTTTCTTCAAGAAATTAGGATTAAAAAAATTCTCCATGTCTGAGTTTGGAAATATGATCACATTTTAAAAGCAGCCAAGTAGCCGGGCTCGGTGGCTCTGCCTGTAAACCCACGCCTTTGGGAGGCTGAGCTGAGTGGATTGCCTGAGCCCGCGGGTTTGAGACCCGACTGGGCAGCGAGACCTCATCTCTACAATAAATCAAAAATTCAGCCGGGCTTGGTAGTGCATGCCTGTAATTCCGGCTACTTGGAAGGCTGAGGTAGAAGGATCGCCGGAGCCCAGCAGGTCGAGGCTGTGGTGGCCGGGAGTGGCCACTGCACTCCAGTCTGGGTGACAGAGTGAGACTCCAACTCAAAAAACAAACAAAAAAGCAGCCAAGTAAAAGGCAATGAGACTTTAAGCAATATAATTTTAATTTACATACTAAGAAATATTTATAGCAATAATTTTTATCATGGGCTTGTACATGTTAAACATGAAAAATTATGCCGAAATTCAGATTGGCTTTTCTAATGCATAATACAAACTCATTGAGAAATCTGAAAATACATATTTATTTACTATAGAATAGAGTGCAGCACTAATTTAAAAATTATAGCCGGGCTCCGTGGCTCAGTCTGTAATCCCGTGCTTTGGGAGGCTGAGGTGAGTGGATTGCCTGAGCCCGCGGGTTCGAGACCT